>NW_027473177.1:0-43280 GCF_030347505.1 Rhynchophorus ferrugineus
ATTGGAACGAAATCGCCAATAGATAAGACCATTTTACAATTTGGGGCCAAGTTAGAAGCAGAGCCTAAGGTGTAAATTATCGATAGTCCATATCTCGGAAACTATAAGAGATAATGTAATTTGGCAACCGGCAATGTAATTAGCATGCCGAATATTACTTGGAATGTGAATTGGAACGAAATCGCCAATAGGTAAAACCATTTTACAATTTGGGCCCAAGTTAGAAGCAGAGCCTAAGGTGTAAATTATCGATAGTCCATATCTCGGAAACTATAAGAGATAATGCAATTTGGCAACCGGCAATGTAATTAGCATGCCGAATATTACTTGGAATGTGAATTGGAACGAAATCGCCAATAGATAAGACCATTTTACAATTTGGGCCCAAGTTAGAAGCAGAGCCTAAGGTGTAAATTATCGATAGTCCATATCTCGGAAACTATAAGAGATAATGCAATTTGGCAACCGGCAATGTAATTAGCATGCCGAATATTACTTGGAATGTGAATTGGAACGAAATCGCCAATAGATAAGACCATTTTACAATTTGGGCCCAAGTTAGAAGCAGAGCCTAAGGTGTAAATTATCGATAGTCCATATCTCGGAAACTATAAGAGATAATGCAATTTGGCAACCGGCAATGTAATTAGCATGCCGAATATTACTTGGAATGTGAATTGGAACGAAATCGCCAATAGATAAGACCATTTTACAATTTGGGGCCAAGTTAGAAGCAGAGCCTAAGGTGTAAATTATCGATAGTCCATATCTCGGAAACTATAAGAGATAATGTAATTTGGCAACCGGCAATGTAATTAGCATGCCGAATATTACTTGGAATGTGAATTGGAACGAAATCGCCAATAGGTAAAACCATTTTACAATTTGGGCCCAAGTTAGAAGCAGAGCCTAAGGTGTAAATTATCGATAGTCCATATCTCGGAAACTATAAGAGATAATGCAATTTGGCAACCGGCAATGTAATTAGCATGCCGAATATTACTTGGAATGTGAATTGGAACGAAATCGCCAATAGATAAGACCATTTTACAATTTGGGCCCAAGTTAGAAGCAGAGCCTAAGGTGTAAATTATCGATAGTCCATATCTCGGAAACTATAAGAGATAATGCAATTTGGCAACCGGCAATGTAATTAGCATGCCGAATATTACTTGGAATGTGAATTGGAACGAAATCGCCAATAGATAAGACCATTTTACAATTTGGGCCCAAGTTAGAAGCAGAGCCTAAGGTGTAAATTATCGATAGTCCATATCTCGGAAACTATAAGAGATAATGCAATTTGGCAACCGGCAATGTAATTAGCATGCCGAATATTACTTGGAATGTGAATTGGAACGAAATCGCCAATAGATAAGACCATTTTACAATTTGGGCCCAAGTTAGAAGCAGAGCCTAAGGTGTAAATTATCGATAGTCCATATCTCGGAAACTATAAGAGATAATGCAATTTCGCAACCGGCAATGTAATTAGCATGCCGAATATTACTTGGAATGTGAATTGGAACGAAATCGCCAATAGATAAGACCATTTTACAATTTGGGCCCAAGTTAGAAGCAGAGCCTATGGTGTAAATTATCGATAGTCCATATCTCGGAAACTATAAGAGATAATGCAATTTGGCAACCGGCAATGTAATTAGCATGCCGAATATTACTTGGAATGTGAATTGGAACGAAATCGCCAATAGATAAGACCATTTTACAATTTGGGCCCAAGTTAGAAGCAGAGCCTAAGGTGTAAATTATCGATAGTCCATATCTCGGAAACTATAAGAGATAATGCAATTTGGCAACCGGCAATGTAATTAGCATGCCGAATATTACTTGGAATGTGAATTGGAACGAAATCGCCAATAGATAAGACCATTTTACAATTTGGGCCCAAGTTAGAAGCAGAGCCTAAGGTGTAAATTATCGATAGTCCATATCTCGGAAACAATAAGAGATAATGCAATTTGGCAACCGGCAATGTAATTAGCATGCCGAATATTACTTGGAATGTGAATTGGAACGAAATCGCCAATAGATAAGACCATTTTACAATTTGGGCCCAAGTTAGAAGCAGAGCCTAAGGTGTAATTTATCGATAGTCCATATCTCGGAAACTATAAGAGATAATGCAATTTGGCAACCGGCAATGTAATTAGCATGCCGAATATTACTTGGAATGTGAATTGGAACGAAATCGCCAATAGATAAGACCATTTTACAATTTGGGCCCAAGTTAGAAGCAGAGCCTAAGGTGTAAATTATCGATAGTCCATATCTCGGAAACTATAAGAGATAATGCAATTTGGCAACCGGCAATGTAATTAGCATGCCGAATATTACTTGGAATGTGAATTGGAACGAAATCGCCAATAGATAAGACCATTTTACAATTTGGGCCCAAGTTAGAAGCAGAGCCTAAGGTGTAAATTATCGATAGTCCGTATCTCGGAAACTATAAGGGATAATGCAACTTGGCAACCGGCAATGTAATTAGCATGCCGAATATTACTTGGAATGTGAATTGGAACGAAATCGCCAATAGATAATACCATTTTACAATTTGGGCCCAAGTTAGAAGCAGAGCCTAAGGTGTAAATTATTGATAGTCCATATCTCGGAAACTATAAGAGATAATGCAATTTCGCAACCGGCAATGTAATTAGCATGCCGAATAGCACTTGGAATGTGAATTGGGACGAAATCGCCAATAGATAAGACCATTTTACAATTTGGGCCCAAGTTAGAAGCAGAGCCTAAGGTGTAAATTATCGATAGTCCATATCTCGGAAACTATAAGAGATAATGCAATTTGGCAACCGGCAATATAATTAGCATGCCGAATATTACTTGGAATGTGAATTGGAGCGAAATCGCCAATAGATAAGACCATTTTACAATTTGGGCCCAAGTTAGAAGCAGAGCCTAAGGTGTAAATTATCGATAGTCCATATCTCGGAAACTATAAGAGATAATGCAATTTGGCAACCGGCAATGTAATTAGCATGCCGAATATTACTTGGAATGTGAATTGGAACGAAATCGCCAATAGATAAGACCATTTTACAATTTGGGCCCAAGTTAGAAGCAGAGCCTAAGGTGTAAATTATCGATAGTCCATATCTCGGAAACTATAAGAGATAATGCAATTTCGCAACCGGCAATGTAATTAGCATGCCGAATATTACTTGTAGTGTGAATTGGAACGAAATCGCCAATAGATAAGACCATTTTACAATTTGGGCCCAAGTTAGAAGCAGAGCCTAAGGTGTAAATTATCGATAGTCCATATCTCGGAAACTATAAGAGATAATGCAATTTGGCAACCGGCAATGTAATTAGCATGCCGAATATTACTTGGAATGTGAATTGGAACGAAATCGCCAATAGATAAGACCATTTTACAATTTGGGCCCAAGTTAGAAGCAGAGCCTAAGGTGTAAATTATCGATAGTCCATATCTCGGAAACTATAAGAGATAATGCAATTTGGCAACCGGCAATGTAATTAGCATGCCGAATATTACTTGGAATGTGAATTGGAACGAAATCGCCAATAGATAAGACCATTTTACAATTTGGGCCCAAGTTAGAAGCAGAGCCTAAGGTGTAAATTATCGATAGTCCATATCTCGGAAACTATAAGAGATAATGCAATTTGGCAACCGGCAATGTAATTAGCATGCCGAATATTACTTGGAATGTGAATTGGAACGAAATCGCCAATAGATAAGACCATTTTACAATTTGGGCCCAAGTTAGAAGCAGAGCCTAAGGTGTAAATTATCGATAGTCCATATCTCGGAAACTATAAGAGATAATGCAATTTGGCAACCGGCAATGTAATTAGCATGCCGAATATTACTTGGACTGTGAATTGGAACGAAATCGCCAATAGGTAAGACCATTTTACAATTTGGTCCCAAGTTAGAAGCAGAGCCTAAGGTGTAAATTATCGATAGTCCATATCTCGGAAACTATAAGAGATAATGCAATTTGGCAACCGGCAATGTAATTAGCATGCCGAATATTACTTGGAATGTGAATTGGAACGAAATCGCCAATAGATAAGACCATTTTACAATTTGGGAGCAAGTTAGAAGCAGAGCCTAAGGTGTAAATTATCGATAGTCCATATCTCGGAAACTATAAGAGATAATGCAATTTGGCAACCGGCAATGTAATTAGCATGCCGAATATTACTTGGAATGTGAATTGGAACGAAATCGCCAATAGATAAGACCATTTTACAATTTGGGCCCAAGTTAGAAGCAGAGCCTATGGTGTAAATTATCGATAGTCCATATCTCGGAAACTATAAGAGATAATGCAATTTGGCAACCGGCAATGTAATTAGCATGCCGAATATTACTTGGAATGTGAATTGGAACGAAATCGCCAATAGATAAGACCATTTTACAATTTGGGCCCAAGTTAGAAGCAGAGCCTAAGGTGTAAATTATCGATAGTCCATATCTCGGAAACTATAAGAGATAATGCAATTTGGCAACCGGCAATGTAATTAGCATGCCGAATATTACTTGGAATGTGAATTGGAACGAAATCGCCAATAGATAAGACCATTTTACAATTTGGGGCCAAGTTAGAAGCAGAGCCTAAGGTGTAAATTATCGATAGTCCATATCTCGGAAACTATAAGAGATAATGTAATTTGGCAACCGGCAATGTAATTAGCATGCCGAATATTACTTGGAATGTGAATTGGAACGAAATCGCCAATAGGTAAAACCATTTTACAATTTGGGCCCAAGTTAGAAGCAGAGCCTAAGGTGTAAATTATCGATAGTCCATATCTCGGAAACTATAAGAGATAATGCAATTTGGCAACCGGCAATGTAATTAGCATGCCGAATATTACTTGGAATGTGAATTGGAACGAAATCGCCAATAGATAAGACCATTTTACAATTTGGGCCCAAGTTAGAAGCAGAGCCTAAGGTGTAAATTATCGATAGTCCATATCTCGGAAACTATAAGAGATAATGCAATTTGGCAACCGGCAATGTAATTAGCATGCCGAATATTACTTGGAATGTGAATTGGAACGAAATCGCCAATAGATAAGACCATTTTACAATTTGGGCCCAAGTTAGAAGCAGAGCCTAAGGTGTAAATTATCGATAGTCCATATCTCGGAAACTATAAGAGATAATGCAATTTGGCAACCGGCAATGTAATTAGCATGCCGAATATTACTTGGAATGTGAATTGGAACGAAATCGCCAATAGATAAGACCATTTTACAATTTGGGCCCAAGTTAGAAGCAGAGCCTAAGGTGTAAATTATTGATAGTCCATATCTCGGAAACTATAAGAGATAATGCAATTTCGCAACCGGCAATGTAATTAGCATGCCGAATATTACTTGGAATGTGAATTGGAACGAAATCGCCAATAGATAAGACCATTTTACAATTTGGGCCCAAGTTAGAAGCAGAGCCTATGGTGTAAATTATCGATAGTCCATATCTCGGAAACTATAAGAGATAATGCAATTTGGCAACCGGCAATGTAATTAGCATGCCGAATATTACTTGGAATGTGAATTGGAACGAAATCGCCAATAGATAAGACCATTTTACAATTTGGGCCCAAATTAGAAGCAGAGCCTAAGGTGTAAATTATCGATAGTCCATATCTCGGAAACTATAAGAGATAATGCAATTTGGCAACCGGCAATGTAATTAGCATGCCGAATATTACTTGGAATGTTAATTGGAACGAAATCGCCAATAGATAAGACCATTTTACAATTTGGGCCCAAGTTAGAAGCAGAGCCTAAGGTGTAAATTATCGATAGTCCATATCTCGGAAACTATAAGAGATAATGCAATTTGGCAACCGGCAATGTAATTAACATGCCGAATATTACTTGGAATGTGAATTGGAACGAAATCGCCAATAGATAAGACCATTTTACAATTTGGGCCCAAGTTAGAAGCAGAGCTTAAGGTGTAAATTATCGATAGTCCATATCTCGGAAACTATAAGAGATAATGCAATTTGGCAACCGGTAATGTAATTAGCATGCCGAATATTACTTGTAATGTGAATTGGAACGAAATCGCCAATAGATAAGACCATTTTACAATTTGGGCCCAAGTTAGAAGCAGAGCCTAAGGTGTAAATTATCGATAGTCCGTATCTCGGAAACTATAAGGGATAATGCAATTTGGCAACCGGCAATGTAATTAGCATGCCGAATATTACTTGGAATGTGAATTGGAACGAAATCGCCAATAGATAAGACCATTTTACAATTTGGGCCCAAGTTAGAAGCAGAGCCTAAGGTGTAAATTATTGATAGTCCATATCTCGGAAACTATAAGAGATAATGCAATTTCGCAACCGGCAATGTAATTAGCATGCCGAATATCACTTGGAATGTGAATTGGGACGAAATCGCCAATAGATAAGACCATTTTACAATTTGGGCCCAAGTTAGAAGCAGAGCCTAAGGTGTAAATTATCGATAGTCCATATCTCGGAAACTATAAGAGATAATGCAATTTGGCAACCGGCAATGTAATCAGCATGCCGAATATTACTTGGAATGTGAATTGGAACGAAATCGCCAATAAATAAGACCATTTTACAATTTGGGCCCAAGTTGGAAGCAGAGCCTAAGATGTAAATTATCGATAGTCCATTCTCAGAAACTATAAGAGATAATGCAATTTGGCAACCGGCAATGTAATTAGCATGCCGAATATTACTTGGAATGTGAATTGTTACGAAATCGCCAATAGGTAAGACCATTTTACAATTTGGGCCCAAGTTAGAAGCAGAGCCTAAGGTGTAAATTATCGATAGTCCATATCTCGGAAACTATAAGAGATAATTCAATTTGGCAACCGGCAATGTAATTAGCATGCCGGATATTACTTGGAATGTGAATTGGAACGAAATCGCCAATAGATAAGACCATTTTACAATTTGGGCCCAAGTTAGAAGCAGAGCCTAAGGTGTAAATTATCGATAGTCCATATCTCGGAAACTATAAGAGATAATGCAATTTGGCAACCGGCAATGTAATTAGCATGCCGAATATTACTTGGAATGTGAATTGGAACGAAATCGCCAATAGGTAAGACCATTTTACAATTTGGGCCCAAGTTAGAAGCAGAGCCTAAGGTGTAAATTATCGATAGTCCATATCTCGGAAACTATAAGAGATAATGCAATTTGGCAACCGGCAATGTAATTAGCATGCCGAATATTACTTGGAATGTGAATTGGAACGAAATCGCCAATAGATAAGACCATTTTACAATTTGGGCCCAAGTTAGAAGCAG
The DNA here is from genome assembly GCF_030347505.1 of Rhynchophorus ferrugineus. Classification (NCBI taxonomy): domain Eukaryota; kingdom Metazoa; phylum Arthropoda; class Insecta; order Coleoptera; family Curculionidae; genus Rhynchophorus; species Rhynchophorus ferrugineus. The sequence goes on from NW_027473177.1 coordinate 7,328, forward strand.
AGCCTATGGTGTAAATTATCGATAGTCCATATCTCGGAAACTATAAGAGATAATGCAATTTGGCAACCGGCAATGTAATTAGCATGCCGAATATTACTTGGAATGTGAATTGGAACGAAATCGCCAATAGATAAGACCATTTTACAATTTGGGCCCAAGTTAGAAGCAGAGCCTAAGGTGTAAATTATCGATAGTCCATATCTCGGAAACTATAAGAGATAATGCAATTTGGCAACCGGCAATGTAATTAGCATGCCGAATATTACTTGGAATGTGAATTGGAACGAAATCGCCAATAGATAAGACCATTTTACAATTTGGGGCCAAGTTAGAAGCAGAGCCTAAGGTGTAAATTATCAATAGTCCATATCTCGGAAACTATAAGAGATAATGTAATTTGGCAACCGGCAATGTAATTAGCATGCCGAATATTACTTGGAATGTGAATTGGAACGAAATCGCCAATAGGTAAAACCATTTTACAATTTGGGCCCAAGTTAGAAGCAGAGCCTAAGGTGTAAATTATCGATAGTCCATATCTCGGAAACTATAAGAGATAATGCAATTTGGCAACCGGCAATGTAATTAGCATGCCGAATATTACTTGGAATGTGAATTGGAACGAAATCGCCAATAGATAAGACCATTTTACAATTTGGGCCCAAGTTAGAAGCAGAGCCTAAGGTGTAAATTATCGATAGTCCATATCTCGGAAACTATAAGAGATAATGCAATTTGGCAACCGGCAATGTAATTAGCATGCCGAATATTACTTGGAATGTGAATTGGAACGAAATCGCCAATAGATAAGACCATTTTACAATTTGGGCCCAAGTTAGAAGCAGAGCCTAAGGTGTAAATTATCGATAGTCCATATCTCGGAAACTATAAGAGATAATGCAATTTGGCAACCGGCAATGTAATTAGCATGCCGAATATTACTTGGAATGTGAATTGGAACGAAATCGCCAATGGATAAGACCATTTTACAATTTGGGCCCAAGTTAGAAGCAGAGCCTAAGGTGTAAATTATTGATAGTCCATATCTCGGAAACTATAAGAGATAATGCAATTTCGCAACCGGCAATGTAATTAGCATGCCGAATATTACTTGGAATGTGAATTGGAACGAAATCGCCAATAGATAAGACCATTTTACAATTTGGGCCCAAGTTAGAAGCAGAGCCTATGGTGTAAATTATCGATAGTCCATATCTCGGAAACTATAAGAGATAATGCAATTTGGCAACCGGCAATGTAATTAGCATGCCGAATATTACTTGGAATGTGAATTGGAACGAAATCGCCAATAGATAAGACCATTTTACAATTTGGGCCCAAGTTAGAAGCAGAGCCTAAGGTGTAAATTATCGATAGTCCATATCTCGGAAACTATAAGAGATAATGCAATTTGGCAACCGGCAATGTAATTAGCATGCCGAATATTACTTGGAATGTGAATTGGAACGAAATCGCCAATAGATAAGACCATTTTACAATTTGGGCCCAAGTTAGAAGCAGAGCCTAAGGTGTAAATTATCGATAGTCCATATCTCGGAAACTATAAGAGATAATGCAATTTGGCAACCGGCAATGTAATTAGCATGCCGAATATTACTTGGAATGTGAATTGGAACGAAATCGCCAATAGATAAGACCATTTTACAATTTGGGCCCAAGTTAGAAGCAGAGCTTAAGGTGTAAATTATCGATAGTCCATATCTCGGAAACTATAAGAGATAATGCAATTTGGCAACCGGTAATGTAATTAGCATGCCGAATATTACTTGTAATGTGAATTGGAACGAAATCGCCAATAGATAAGACCATTTTACAATTTGGGCCCAAGTTAGAAGCAGAGCCTAAGGTGTAAATTATCGATAGTCCGTATCTCGGAAACTATAAGGGATAATGCAATTTGGCAACCGGCAATGTAATTAGCATGCCGAATATTACTTGGAATGTGAATTGGAACGAAATCGCCAATAGATAAGACCATTTTACAATTTGGGCCCAAGTTAGAAGCAGAGCCTAAGGTGTAAATTATTGATAGTCCATATCTCGGAAACTATAAGAGATAATGCAATTTCGCAACCGGCAATGTAATTAGCATGCCGAATATCACTTGGAATATGAATTGGGACGAAATCGCCAATAGATAAGACCATTTTACAATTTGGGCCCAAGTTAGAAGCAGAGCCTAAGGTGTAAATTATCGATAGTCCATATCTCGGAAACTATAAGAGATAATTCAATTTGGCAACCGGCAATGTAATTAGCATGCCGGATATTACTTGGAATGTGAATTGGAACGAAATCGCCAATAGATAAGACCATTTTACAATTTGGGCCCAAGTTAGAAGCAGAGCCTAAGGTGTAAATTATCGATAGTCCATATCTCGGAAACTATAAGAGATAATGCAATTTGGCAACCGGCAATGTAATTAGCATGCCGAATATTACTTGGAATGTGAATTGGAACGAAATCGCCAATAGGTAAGATCATTTTACAATTTGGGCCCAAGATAGAAGCAGAGCCTAAGGTGTAAATTATCGATAGTCCATATCTCGGAAACTATAAGAGATAATGCAATTTGGCAACCGGCAATGTAATTAGCATGCGGAATATTACTTGGAATGTGAGTTGGAACGAAATCGCCAATAGATAAGACCATTTTACAATTTGGGCCCAAGTTAGAAGCAGAGCCTAAGGTGTAAATTATCGATAGTCCATATCTCGGAAACTATAAGAGATAATGCAATTTGGCAACCGGCAATGTAATTAGCATGCCGAATATTACTTGGAATGTGAATTGGAACGAAATCGCCAATAGATAAGACCATTTTACAATTTGGGCCCAAGTTAGAAGCAGAGCCTAAGGTGTAAATTATCGATAGTCCATATCTCGGAAACTATAAGAGATAATGCAATTTGGCAACCGGAAATGTAATTAGCATGCCGAATATTACTTGGAATGTGAATTGGAACGAAATCGCCAATAGATAAGACCATTTTACAATTTGGGCCCAAGTTAGAAGCAGAGCCTAAGGTGTAAATTATTGATAGTCCATATCTCGGAAACTATAAGAGATAATGCAATTTCGCAACCGGCAATGTAATTAGCATGCCGAATATTACTTGGAATGTGAATTGGAACGAAATCGCCAATAGATAAGACCATTTTACAATTTGGGCCCAAGTTAGAAGCAGAGCCTATGGTGTAAATTATCGATAGTCCATATCTCGGAAACTATAAGAGATAATGCAATTTGGCAACCGGCAATGTAATTAGCATGCCGAATATTACTTGGAATGTGAATTGGAACGAAATCGCCAATAGATAAGACCATTTTACAATTTGGGCCCAAGTTAGAAGCAGAGCCTAAGGTGTAAATTATCGATAGTCCATATCTCGGAAACTATAAGAGATAATGCAATTTGGCAACCGGCAATGTAATTAGCATGCCGAATATTACTTGGAATGTGAATTGGAACGAAATCGCCAATAGATAAGACCATTTTACAATTTGGGCCCAAGTTAGAAGCAGAGCACAAGGTGTAAATTATCGATAGTCCATATCTCGGAAACTATAAGAGATAATGCAATTTGGTAACCGGCAATGTAATTAGCATGCCGAATATTACTTGGAATGTGAATTGGAACGAAATCGCCAATAGATAAGATCATTTTACAATTTGGGCCCAAGTTAGAAGCAGAGCTTAAGGTGTAAATTATCGATAGTCCATATCTCGGAAACTATAAGAGATAATGCAATTTGGCAACCGGTAATGTAATTAGCATGCCGAATATTACTTGGAATGTGAATTGGAACGAAATCGCCAATAGATAAGACCATTTTACAATTTGGGCCCAAGTTAGAAGCAGAGCCTAAGGTGTAAATTATCGATAGTCCGTATCTCGGAAACTATAAGAGATAATGCAATTTGGCAACCGGCAATGTAATTAGCATGCCGAATATTACTTGGAATGTGAATTGGAACGAAATCGCCAATAGATAAGACCATTTTACAATTTGGGCCCAAGTTAGAAGCAGAGCCCAAGGTGTAAATTATCGATAGTCCATATCTCGGAAACTATAAGAGATAATGCAATTTGGCAACCGGCAATGTAATTAGCATGCCGAATATTACTTGGAATGTGAATTGGAACGAAATCGCCAATAGATAAGACCATTTTACAATTTGGGCCCAAGTTAGAAGCAGAGCCTAAGGTGTAAATTATCGATAGTCCATATCTCGGAAACTATAAGAGATAATGCAATTTGGCAACCGGCAATGTAATTAGCATGCCGAATATTACTTGGAATGTGAATTGGAACGAAATCGCCAATAGGTAAGATCATTTTACAATTTGGGCCCAAGTTAGAAGCAGAGCCTAAGGTGTAAATTATCGATAGTCCATATCTCGGAAACTATAAGAGATAATGCAATTTGGCAACCGGCAATGTAATTAGCATGCCGAATATTACTTGGAATGTGAGTTGGAACGAAATCGCCAATAGATAAGACCATTTTACAATTTGGGCCCAAGTTAGAAGCAGAGCCTAAGGTGTAAATTATCGATAGTCCATATCTCGGAAACTATAAGAGATAATGCAATTTGGCAACCGGCAATGTAATTAGCATGCCGAATATTACTTGGAATGTGAATTGGAACGAAATCGCCAATAGATAAGACCATTTTACAATTTGGGCCCAAGTTAGAAGCAGAGCCTAAGGTGTAAATTATCGATAGTCCATATCTCGGAAACTATAAGAGATAATGCAATTTGGCAACCGGAAATGTAATTAGCATGCCGAATATTACTTGGAATGTGAATTGGAACGAAATCGCCAATAGATAAGACCATTTTACAATTTGGGCCCAAGTTAGAAGCAGAGCCTAAGGTGTAAATTATTGATAGTCCATATCTCGGAAACTATAAGAGATAATGCAATTTCGCAACCGGCAATGTAATTAGCATGCCGAATATTACTTGGAATGTGAATTGGAACGAAATCGCCAATAGATAAGACCATTTTACAATTTGGGCCCAAGTTAGAAGCAGAGCCTATGGTGTAAATTATCGATAGTCCATATCTCGGAAACTATAAGAGATAATGCAATTTGGCAACCGGCAATGTAATTAGCATGCCGAATATTACTTGGAATGTGAATTGGAACGAAATCGCCAATAGATAAGACCATTTTACAATTTGGGCCCAAGTTAGAAGCAGAGCCTAAGGTGTAAATTATCGATAGTCCATATCTCGGAAACTATAAGAGATAATGCAATTTGGCAACCGGCAATGTAATTAGCATGCCGAATATTACTTGGAATGTGAATTGGAACGAAATCGCCAATAGATAAGACCATTTTACAATTTGGGCCCAAGTTAGAAGCAGAGCCCAAGGTGTAAATTATCGATAGTCCATATCTCGGAAACTATAAGAGATAATGCAATTTGGCAACCGGCAATGTAATTAGCATGCCGAATATTACTTGGAATGTGAATTGGAACGAAATCGCCAATAGATAAGACCATTTTACAATTTGGGCCCAAGTTAGAAGCAGAGCCTAAGGTGTAAATTATCGATAGTCCATATCTCGGAAACTATAAGAGATAATGCAATTTGGCAACCGGCAATGTAATTAGCATGCCGAATATTACTTGGAATGTGAATTGGAACGAAATCGCCAATAGATAAGACCATTTTACAATTTGGGCCCAAGTTAGAAGCAGAGCCCAAGGTGTAAATTATCGATAGTCCATATCTCGGAAACTATAAGAGATAATGCAATTTGGCAACCGGCAATGTAATTAGCATGCCGAATATTACTTGGAATGTGAATTGGAACGAAATCGCCAATAGATAAGACCATTTTACAATTTGGGCCCAAGTTAGAAGCAGAGCTTAAGGTGTAAATTATCGATAGTCCATATCTCGGAAACTATAAGAGATAATGCAATTTGGCAACCGGTAATGTAATTAGCATGCCGAATATTACTTGGAATGTGAATTGGAACGAAATCGCCAATAGATAAGACCATTTTACAATTTGGGCCCAAGTTAGAAGCAGAGCCTAAGGTGTAAATTATCGATAGTCCGTATCTCGGAAACTATAAGAGATAATGCAATTTGGCAACCGGCAATGTAATTAGCATGCCGAATATTACTTGGAATGTGAATTGGAACGAAATCGCCAATAGATAAGACCATTTTACAATTTGGGCCCAAGTTAGAAGCAGAGCCTAAGGTGTAAATTATTGATAGCCCATATCTCGGAAACTATAAGAGATAATGCAATTTCGCAACCGGCAATGTAATTAGCATGCCGGATATCACTTGGAATGTGAATTGGGACGAAATCGCCAATAGATAAGACCATTTTACAATTTGGGCCCAAGTTAGAAGCAGAGCCTAAGGTGTAAATTATCGATAGTCCATATCTCGGAAACTATAAGAGATAATGCAATTTGGCAACCGGCAATGTAATTAGCATGCCGAATATTACTTGGAATGTGAATTGGAACGAAATCGCCAATAAATAAGACCATTTTACAATTTGGGCCCAAGTTAGAAGCAGAGCCTAAGATGTAAATTATCGATAGTCCATATCTCAGAAACTATAAGAGATAATGCAATTTGGCAACCGGCAATGTAATTAGCATGCCGAATATTACTTGGAATGTGAATTGGAACGAAATCGCCAATAGATAAGACCATTTTACAATTTGGGCCCAAGTTAGAAGCAGAGCCTAAGGTGTAAATTATCGATAGTCCATATCTCGGAAACTATAAGAGATAATTCAATTTGGCAACCGGCAATGTAATTAGCATGCCGGATATTACTTGGAATGTGAATTGGAACGAAATCGCCAATAGATAAGACCATTTTACAATTTGGGCCCAAGTTAGAAGCAGAGCCTAAGGTGTAAATTATCGATAGTCCATATCTCGGAAACTATAAGAGATAATGCAATTTGGCAACCGGCAATGTAATTAGCATGCCGAATATTACTTGGAATGTGAATTGGAACGAAATCGCCAATAGATAAGACGATTTTACAATTTGGGCCCAAGTTAGAAGCAGAGCCTAAGGTGTAAATTATCGATAGTCCATATCTCGGAAACTATAAGAGATAATGCAATTTGGCAACCGGCAATGTAATTAGCATGCCGAATATTACTTGGAATGTGAATTGGAACGAAATCGCCAATAGGTAAGACCATTTTACAATTTGGGCCCAAGTTAGAAGCAGAGCCTAAGGTGTAAATTATCGATAGTCCATATCTCGGAAGCTATAAGAGATAATGCAATTTGGCAACCGGCAATGTAATTAGCATGCCGAGTATTACTTGGAATGTGAATTGGAATGAAATCGAAAATAGATAAGACCATTTTACAATTTGGGCCCAAGTTAGAAGCAGAGCCTAAGGTGTAAATTATCGATAGTCCATATCTCGGAAACTATAAGAGGTAATGCAATTTGGCAACCGGCAATGTAATTAGCATGCCGAATATTACTTGGAATGTGAATTGGAACGAAATCGGCAATAGATAAGACCATTTTACAATTTGGGCCCAAGTTAGAAGCAGAGCCTAAGGTGTAAATTATCGATAGTCCATATCTCGGAAACTATAAGAGATAATGAAATTTGGCAACCGGCAATGTAATTAGCATGCCGAATATTACTTGGAATGTGAATTGGAACGAAATCGCCAATAGATAAGACCATTTTACAATTTGGGCCCAAGTTAGAAGCAGAGCCTAAGATGTAAATTATCGATAGTCCATATCTCGGAAACTATAAGAGATAATGCAATTTGGCAACCGGCAATGTAATTAGCATGCCGAATATTACTTGGAATGTGAATTGGAACGAAATCGCCAATAGATAAGACCATTTTACAATTTGGGCCCAAGTTGAAGCAGAGCCTAAGGTGTAAATTATCGATAGTCCATATCTCGGAAACTATAAGAGATAATGCAATTTGGCAACCGGCAATGTAATTAGCATGCCGAATATTACTTGGAATGTGAATTGGAACGAAATCGCCAATAGGTAAGACCATTTTACAATTTGGGCCCAAGTTAGAAGCAGAGCCTAAGGTGTAAATTATCGATAGTTAATATCTCGGAAACTATAAGAGATAATTCAATTTGGCAACCGGCAATGTAATTATCATGCCGGATATTACTTGGAATGTGAATTGGAACGAAATCGCCAATAGATAAGACCATTTTACAATTTGGGCCCAAGTTAGAAGCAGAGCCTAAGGTGTAAATTACCGATAGTCCATATCTCGGAAACTATAAGAGATAATGCAATTTGGCAACCAGCAATGTAATTAGCATGCCGAATATTACTTGGAATGTGAATTGGAACGAAATCGCCAATAGATAAGACCATTTTACAATTTGGGCCCAAGTTAGAAGCAGAGCCTAAGGTGTAAATTATCGATAGTCCGTATCTCGGAAACTATAAGAGATAATGCAATTTGGCAACCGGCAATGTAATTAGCATGCCGAATATTACTTGGAATGTGAATTGGAACGAAATCGCCAATAGATAAGACCATTTTACAATTTGGGCCCAAGTTAGAAGCAGAGCCTAAGGTGTAAATTATTGATAGCCCATATCTCGGAAACTATAAGAGATAATGCAATTTCGCAACCGGCAATGTAATTAGCATGCCGGATTTCACTTGGAATGTGAATTGGGACGAAATCGCCAATAGATAAGACCATTTTACAATTTGGGCCCAAGTTAGAAGCAGAGCCTAAGGTGTAAATTATCGATAGTCCATATCTCGGAAACTATAAGAGATAATGCAATTTGGCAACCGGCAATGTAATTAGCATGCCGAATATTACTTGGAATGTGAATTGGAACGAAATCGCCAATAAATAAGACCATTTTACAATTTGGGCCCAAGTTAGAAGCAGAGCCTAAGATGTAAATTATCGATAGTCCATATCTCAGAAACTATAAGAGATAATGCAATTTGGCAACCGGCAATGTAATTAGCATGCCGAATATTACTTGGAATGTGAATTGGAACGAAATCGCCAATAGATAAGACCATTTTACAATTTGGGCCCAAGTTAGAAGCAGAGCCTAAGGTGTAAATTATCGATAGTCCATATCTCGGAAACTATAAGAGATAATTCAATTTGGCAACCGGCAATGTAATTAGCATGCCGGATATTACTTGGAATGTGAATTGGAACGAAATCGCCAATAGATAAGACCATTTTACAATTTGGGCCCAAGTTAGAAGCAGAGCCTAAGGTGTAAATTATCGATAGTCCATATCTCGGAAACTATAAGAGATAATGCAATTTGGCAACCGGCAATGTAATTAGCATGCCGAATATTACTTGGAATGTGAATTGGAACGAAATCGCCAATAGATAAGACGATTTTACAATTTGGGCCCAAGTTAGAAGCAGAGCCTAAGGTGTAAATTATCGATAGTCCATATCTCGGAAACTATAAGAGATAATGCAATTTGGCAACCGGCAATGTAATTAGCATGCCGAATATTACTTGGAATGTGAATTGGAACGAAATCGCCAATAGGTAAGACCATTTTACAATTTGGGCCCAAGTTAGAAGCAGAGCCTAAGGTGTAAATTATCGATAGTCCATATCTCGGAAGCTATAAGAGATAATGCAATTTGGCAACCGGCAATGTAATTAGCATGCCGAATATTACTTGGAATGTGAATTGGAACGAAATCGCCAATAGATAAGACGATTTTACAATTTGGGCCCAAGTTAGAAGCAGAGCCTAAGGTGTAAATTATCGATAGTCCATATCTCGGAAACTATAAGAGATAATGCAATTTGGCAACCGGCAATGTAATTAGCATGCCGAATATTACTTGGAATGTGAATTGGAACGAAATCGCCAATAGATAAGACCATTTTACAATTTGGGCCCAAGTTAGAAGCAGAGCCTAAGGTGTAAATTATCGATAGTCCATATCTCGGAAGCTATAAGAGATAATGCAATTTGGCAACCGGCAATGTAATTAGCATGCCGAGTATTACTTGGAATGTGAATTGGAATGAAATCGAAAATAGATAAGACCATTTTACAATTTGGGCCCAAGTTAGAAGCAGAGCCTAAGGTGTAAATTATCGATAGTCCATATCTCGGAAACTATAAGAGGTAATGCAATTTGGCAACCGGCAATGTAATTAGCATGCCGAATATTACTTGGAATGTGAATTGGAACGAAATCGGCAATAGATAAGACCATTTTACAATTTGGGCCCAAGTTAGAAGCAGAGCCTAAGGTGTAAATTATCGATAGTCCATATCTCGGAAACTATAAGAGATAATGAAATTTGGCAACCGGCAATGTAATTAGCATGCCGAATATTACTTGGAATGTGAATTGGAACGAAATCGCCAATAGATAAGACCATTTTACAATTTGGGCCCAAGTTAGAAGCAGAGCCTAAGATGTAAATTATCGATAGTCCATATCTCGGAAACTATAAGAGATAATGCAATTTGGCAACCGGCAATGTAATTAGCATGCCGAATATTACTTGGAATGTGAATTGGAACGAAATCGCCAATAGATAAGACCATTTTACAATTTGGGCCCAAGTTGAAGCAGAGCCTAAGGTGTAAATTATCGATAGTCCATATCTCGGAAACTATAAGAGATAATGCAATTTGGCAACCGGCAATGTAATTAGCATGCCGAATATTACTTGGAATGTGAATTGGAACGAAATCGCCAATAGGTAAGACCATTTTACAATTTGGGCCCAAGTTAGAAGCAGAGCCTAAGGTGTAAATTATCGATAGTTAATATCTCGGAAACTATAAGAGATAATTCAATTTGGCAACCGGCAATGTAATTATCATGCCGGATATTACTTGGAATGTGAATTGGAACGAAATCGCCAATAGATAAGACCATTTTACAATTTGGGCCCAAGTTAGAAGCAGAGCCTAAGGTGTAAATTACCGATAGTCCATATCTCGGAAACTATAAGAGATAATGCAATTTGGCAACCAGCAATGTAATTAGCATGCCGAATATTACTTGGAATGTGAATTGGAACGAAATCGCCAATAGATAAGACGATTTTACAATTTGGGCCCAAGTTAGAAGCAGAGCCTAAGGTGTAAATTATCGATAGTCCATATCTCGGAAACTATAAGAGATAATGCAATTTGGCAACCGGCAATTTAATTAGCATGCCGAATATTACTTGGAATGTGAATTGGAACGAAATCGCCAATAGAGAAGACCATTTTACAATTTGGGCCCAAGTTAGAAGCAGAGCCTAAGGTGTAAATTATCGATAGTCCATATCTCGGAAACTATAAGAGATAATTCAATTTGGCAACCGGCAATGTAATTAGCATGCCGGATATTACTTGGAATGTGAATTGGAACGAAATCGCCAATAGATAAGACCATTTTACAATTTGGGCCCAAGTTAGAAGCAGAGCCTAAGATGTAAATTATCGATAGTCCATATCTCAGAAACTATAAGAGATAATGCAATTTGGCAACCGGCAATGTAATTAGCATGCCGAATATTACTTGGAATGTGAATTGGAACGAAATCGCCAATAGATAAGACCATTTTACAATTTGGGCCCAAGTTAGAAGCAGAGCCTAAGGTGTAAATTATCGATAGTCCATATCTCGGAAACTATAAGAGATAATTCAATTTGGCAACCGGCAATGTAATTAGCATGCCGGATATTACTTGGAATGTGAATTGGAACGAAATCGCCAATAGATAAGACCATTTTACAATTTGGGCCCAAGTTAGAAGCAGAGCCTAAGGTGTAAATTATCGATAGTCCATATCTCGGAAACTATAAGAGATAATGCAATTTGGCAACCGGCAATGTAATTAGCATGCCGAATATTACTTGGTATGTGAATTGGAACGAAATCGCCAATAGATAAGACGATTTTACAATTTGGGCCCAAGTTAGAAGCAGAGCCTAAGGTGTAAATTATCGATAGTCCATATCTCGGAAACTATAAGAGATAATGCAATTTGGCAACCGGCAATGTAATTAGCATGCCGAATATTACTTGGAATGTGAATTGGAACGAAATCGCCAATAGATAAGACCATTTTACAATTTGGGCCCAAGTTAGAAGCAGAGCCTAAGGTGTAAATTATCGATAGTCCATATCTCGGAAGCTATAAGAGATAATGCAATTTGGCAACCGGCAATGTAATTAGCATGCCGAGTATTACTTGGAATGTGAATTGGAATGAAATCGAAAATAGATAAGACCATTTTACAATTTGGGCCCAAGTTAGAAGCAGAGCCTAAGGTGTAAATTATCGATAGTCCATATCTCGGAAACTATAAGAGGTAATGCAATTTGGCAACCGGCAATGTAATTAGCATGCCGAATATTACTTGGAATGTGAATTGGAACGAAATCGGCAATAGATAAGACCATTTTACAATTTGGGCCCAAGTTAGAAGCAGAGCCTAAGGTGTAAATAATCGATAGTCCATATCTCGGAAACTATAAGAGATAATGAAATTTGGCAACCGGCAATGTAATTAGCATGCCGAATATTACTTGGAATGTGAATTGGAACGAAATCGCCAATAGATAAGACCATTTTACAATTTGGGCCCAAGTTAGAAGCAGAGCCTAAGATGTAAATTATCGATAGTCCATATCTCGGAAACTATAAGAGATAATGCAATTTGGCAACCGGCAATGTAATTAGCATGCCGAATATTACTTGGAATGTGAATTGGAACGAAATCGCCAATAGATAAGACCATTTTACAATTTGGGCCCAAGTTGAAGCAGAGCCTAAGGTGTAAATTATCGATAGTCCATATCTCGGAAACTATAAGAGATAATGCAATTTGGCAACCGGCAATGTAATTAGCATGCCGAATATTACATGGAATGTGAATTGGAACGAAATCGCCAATAGGTAAGACCATTTTACAATTTGGGCCCAAGTTAGAAGCAGAGCCTAAGGTGTAAATTATCGATAGTACATATCTCGGAAACTATAAGAGATAATTCAATTTGGCAACCGGCAATGTAATTATCATGCCGGATATTACTTGGAATGTGAATTGGAACGAAATCGCCAATAGATAAGACCATTTTACAATTTGGGCCCAAGTTAGAAGCAGAGCCTAAGGTGTAAATTACCGATAGTCCATATCTCGGAAACTATAAGAGATAATGCAATTTGGCAACCAGCAATGTAATTAGCATGCCGAATATTACTTGGAATGTGAATTGGAACGAAATCGCCAATAGATAAGACGATTTTACAATTTGGGCCCAAGTTAGAAGCAGAGCCTAAGGTGTAAATTATCGATAGTCCATATCTCGGAAACTATAAGAGATAATGCAATTTGGCAACCGGCAATGTAATTAGCATGCTGAATATTACTTGGAATGTGAATTGGAACGAAATCGCCAATAGAGAAGACCATTTTACAATTTGGGCCCAAGTTAGAAGCAGAGCCTAAGGTGTAAATTATCGATAGTCCATATCTCGGAAACTATAAGAGATAATGCAATTTGGCAACCGGCAATGTAATTAGCATGCCGAATGTTACTTGGAATGTGAATTGGAACGAAATCGCCAATAGATAAGACCATTTTACAATTTGGGCCCAAGTTAGAAGCAGAGCCTAAGGTGTAAATTATTGATAGTCCATATCTCGGAAACTATAAGAGATAATGCAATTTCGCAACCGGCAATGTAATTAGCATGCCGAATATTACTTGGAATGTGAATTGGAACGAAATCGCCAATAGATAAGACCATTTTACAATTTGGGCCCAAGTTAGAAGCAGAGCCTATGGTGTAAATTATCGATAGTCCATATCTCGGAAACTATAAGAGATAATGCAATTTGGCAACCGGCAATGTAATTAGCATGCCGAATATTACTTGGAATGTGAATTGGAACGAAATCGCCAATAGATAAGACCATTTTACAATTTGGGCCCAAGTTAGAAGCAGAGCCTAAGGTGTAAATTATCGATAGTCCATATCTCGGAAACTATAAGAGATAATGCAATTTGGCAACCGGCAATGTAATTAGCATGCCGAATATTACTTGGAATGTGAATTGGAACGCAATCGCCAATAGATAAGACCATTTTACAATTTGGGCCCAAGTTAGAAGCAGAGCCCAAGGTGTAAATTATCGATAGTCCATATCTCGGAAACTATAAGAGATAATGCAATTTGGCAACCGGCAATGTAATTAGCATGCCGAATATTACTTGGAATGTGAATTGGAACGAAATCGCCAATAGATAAGACCATTTTACAATTTGGGCCCAAGTTAGAAGCAGAGCTTAAGGTGTAAATTATCGATAGTCCATATCTCGGAAACTATAGGAGATAATGCAATTTGGCAACCGGTAATGTAATTAGCATGCCGAATATTACTTGGAATGTGAATTGGAACGAAATCGCCAATAGATAAGACCATTTTACAATTTGGGCCCAAGTTAGAAGCAGAGCCTAAGGTGTAAATTATCGATAGTCCGTATCTCGGAAACTATAAGAGATAATGCAATTTGGCAACCGGCAATGTAATTAGCATGCCGAATATTACTTGGAATGTGAATTGGAACGAAATCGCCAATAGATAAGACCATTTTACAATTTGGGCCCAAGTTAGAAGCAGAGCCTAAGGTGTAAATTATTGATAGTCCATATCTCGGAAACTATAAGAGATAATGCAATTTCGCAACCGGCAATGTAATTAGCATGCCGAATATCACTTGGAATGTGAATTGGGACGAAATCGCCAATAGATAAGACCATTTTACAATTTGGGCCCAAGTTAGAAGCAGAGCCTAAGGTGTAAATTATCGATAGTCCATATCTCGGAAACTATAAGAGATAATGCAATTTGGCAACCGGCAATGTAATTAGCATGCCGAATATTACTTGGAATGTGAATTGGAACGAAATCGCCAATAAATAAGACCATTTTACAATTTGGGCCCAAGTTAGAAGCAGAGCCTAAGATGTAAATTATCGATAGTCCATATCTCAGAAACTATAAGAGATAATGCAATTTGGCAACCGGCAATGTAATTAGCATGCCGAATATTACTTGGAATGTGAATTGGAACGAAATCGCCAATAGATAAGACCATTTTACAATTTGGGCCCAAGTTAGAAGCAGAGCCTAAGGTGTAAATTATCGATAGTCCATATCTCGGAAACTATAAGAGATAATTCAATTTGGCAACCGGAAATGTAATTAGCATGCCGGATATTACTTGGAATGTGAATTGGAACGAAATCGCCAATAGATAAGACCATTTTACAATTTGGGCCCAAGTTAGAAGCAGAGCCTAAGGTGTAAATTATCGATAGTCCATATCTCGGAAACTATAAGAGATAATGCAATTTGGCAACCGGCAATGTAATTAGCATGCCGAATATTACTTGGAATGTGAATTGGAACGAAATCGCCAATAGATAAGACGATTTTACAATTTGGGCCCAAGTTAGAAGCAGAGCCTAAGGTGTAAATTATCGATAGTCCATATCTCGGAAACTATAAGAGATAATGCAATTTGGCAACCGGCAATGAAATTAGCATGCCGAATATTACTTGGAATGTGAATTGGAACGATATCGCCAATAGATAAGACCATTTTACAATTTGGGCCCAAGTTAGAAGCAGAGCCTAAGGTGTAAATTATCGATAGTCCATATCTCGGAAGCTATAAGAGATAATGCAATTTGGCAACCGGCAATGTAATTAGCATGCCGAGTATTACTTGGAATGTGAATTGGAATGAAATCGAAAATAGATAAGACCATTTTACAATTTGGGCCCAAGTTAGAAGCAGAGCCTAAGGTGTAAATTATCGATAGTCCATATCTCGGAAACTATAAGAGATAATGAAATTTGGCAACCGGCAATGTAATTAGCATGCCGAATATTACTTGGAATGTGAATTGGAACGAAATCGCCAATAGATAAGACCATTTTACAATTTGGGCCCAAGTTAGAAGCAGAGCCTAAGATGTAAATTATCGATAGTCCATATCTCGGAAACTATAAGAGATAATGCAATTTGGCAACCGGCAATGTAATTAGCATGCCGAATATTACTTGGAATGTGAATTGGAACGAAATCGGCAATAGATAAGACCATTTTACAATTTGGGCCCAAGTTAGAAGCAGAGCCTAAGGTGTAAATTATCGATAGTCCATATCTCGGAAACTATAAGAGATAATGAAATTTGGCAACCGGCAATGTAATTAGCATGCCGAATATTACTTGGAATGTGAATTGGAACGAAATCGCCAATAGATAAGACCATTTTACAATTTGGGCCCAAGTTAGAAACAGAGCCTAAGATGTAAATTATCGATAGTCCATATCTCGGAAACTATAAGAGATAATGCAATTTGGCAACCGGCAATGTAATTAGCATGCCGAATATT
This sequence comes from Rhynchophorus ferrugineus, assembly GCF_030347505.1. NCBI lineage: Eukaryota > Metazoa > Arthropoda > Insecta > Coleoptera > Curculionidae > Rhynchophorus > Rhynchophorus ferrugineus. The sequence continues at coordinate 23,813 of NW_027473177.1, forward strand.
ACTTGGACTGTGAATTGGAACGAAATCGCCAATAGATAAGACCATTTTACAATTTGGGCCCAAGTTGAAGCAGAGCCTAAGGTGTAAATTATCGATAGTCCATATCTCGGAAACTATAAGAGATAATGCAATTTGGCAACCGGCAATTTAATTAGCATGCCGAATATTACTTGGAATGTGTATTGGAACGAAATCGCCAATAGGTAAGACCATTTTACAATTTGGGCCCAAGTTAGAAGCAGAGCCTAAGGTGTAAATTATCGATAGTCCATATCTCGGAAACTATAAGAGATAATTCAATTTGGCAACCGGCAATGTAATTATCATGCCGGATATTACTTGGAATGTGAATTGGAACGAAATCGCCAATAGATAAGACCATTTTACAATTTGGGCCCAAGTTAGAAGCAGAGCCTAAGGTGTAAATTACCGATAGTCCATATCTCGGAAACTATAAGAGATAATGCAATTTGGCAACCAGCAATGTAATTAGCATGCCGAATATTACTTGGAATGTGAATTGGAACGAAATCGCCAATAGATAAGACGATTTTACAATTTGGGCCCAAGTTAGAAGCAGAGCCTAAGGTGTAAATTATCGATAGTCCATATCTCGGAAACTATAAGAGATAATGCAATTTGGCAACCGGCAATGTAATTAGCATGCCGAATATTACTTGGAATGTGAATTGGAACGAAATCGCCAATAGAGAAGACCATTTTACAGTTTGGGCCCAAGTTAGAAGCAGAGCCTAAGGTGTAAATTATCGATAGTCCATATCTCGGAAACTATAAGAGATAATGCAATTTGGCAACCGGCAATGTAATTAGCATGCCGAATATTACTTGGAATGTGAATTGGAACGAAATCGCCAATAGATAAGACCATTTTACAATTTGGGCCCAAGTTAGAAGCAGAGCCTAAGGTGTAAATTATCGATAGTCCATATCTCGGAAACTATAAGAGATAATGCAATTTGGCAACCGACAATGTAATTAGCATGCCGAATATTACTTGGAATGTGAATTGGAACGAAATCGCCAATAGAGAAGACCATTTTACAATTTGGGCCCAAGTTAGAAGCAGAGCCTAAGGTGTAAATTATCGATAGTCCATATCTCGGAAACTATAAGAGATAATGCAATTTGGCAACCGGCAATGTAATTAGCATGCCGAATATTACTTGGAATGTGAATTGGAACGAAATCGCCAATAGATAAGACCATTTTACATTTTGGGCCCAAGTTAGAAGCAGAGAATAAGGTGTAAATTATTGATAGTCCATATCTCGGAAACTATAAGAGATAATGCAATTTCGCAACCGGCAATGTAATTAGCATGCCGAATATTACTTGGAGTGTGAATTGGAACGAAATCGCCAATAGATAAGACCATTTTACAATTTGGGCCCAAGTTAGAAGCAGAGCCTAAGGTGTAAATTATCGATAGTCCATATCTCGGAAACTATAAGAGACAATGCAATTTGGCAACCGGCAATGTAATTAGCATGCCGAATATTACTTGGAATGTGAATTGGAACGAAATCGCCAATAGATAAGACCATTTTACAATTTGGGCCCAAGTTAGAAGCAGAGCCTAAGGTGCAAATTATCGATAGTCCATATCTCGGAAACTATAAGAGATAATGCAATTTGGCAACCGGCAATGTAACTAGCATGCCGAATATAACTTGGAATGTGAATTGGAACGAAATCGCCAATAGATAAGACCATTTTACAATTTGGGCCCAAGTTAGAAGCAGAGCCTAAGGTGTAAATTATCGATAGTCCATATCTCGGAAACTATAAGAGATAATGCAAGTTGGCAACCGGCAATGTAATTAGCATGCCGAATATTACTTGGAATGTGAATTGGAACGAAATCGCCAATAGATAAGACCATTTTACAATTTGGGCCCAAGTTAGTAGCAGAGCCTAAGGTGTAAATTATTGATAGTCCATATCTCGGAAACTATAAGAGATAATGCCATTTCGCAACCGGCAATGTAATTAGCATGCCGAATATCACTTGGAATGTGAATTTGGACGAAATCGCCAATAGATAAGACCATTTTACAGTTTGGGCCCAAGTTAGAAGCAGAGCCTAAGGTGTAAATTATCGATAGTCCATATCTCGGAAACTATAAGAGATAATGCAATTTGGCAACCGGCAATGTAATTAGCATGCCGAATATTACTTGGAATGTGAATTGGAACGAAATCGCCAATAGATAAGACCATTTTACAATTTGGGCCCAAGTTAGAAGCAGAGCCTAAGGTGTAAATTATTGATAGTCCATATCTCGGAAACTATAAGAGATAATGCAATTTCGCAACCGGCAATGTAATTAGCATGCCGAATATTACTTGGAGTGTGAATTGGAACGAAATCGCCAATAGATAAGACCATTTTACAATTTGGGCCCAAGTTAGAAGCAGAGCCTAAGGTGTAAATTTTCGATAGTCCATATCTCGGAAACTATAAGAAATAATGCAATTTGGCAACCGGCAATGTAATTAGCATGCCGAATATTACTTGGAATGTGAATTGGAACGAAATCGCCAATAGATAAGACCATTTTACAATTTGGGCCCAAGTTAGAAGCAGAGCCTAAGGTGTAAATTATCGATAGTCCATATCTCGGAAACTATAAGAGATAATGCAATTTGGCAACCGGCAATGTAATTAGCATGCCGAATATAACTTGGAATGTGAATTGGAACGAAATCGCCAATAGATAAGACCATTTTACAATTTGGGCCCAAGTTAGAAGCAGAGCCTAAGGTGTAAATTATCGATAGTCCATATCTCGGAAACTATAAGAGATAATGCAATTTGGCAACCGGCAATGTAATTAGCATGCCGAATATTACTTGGAATGTGAATTGGAACGAAATCGCCAATAGATAAAACCATTTTACAATTTGGGCCCAAGTTAGAAGCAGAGCCTAAGGTGTAAATTATCGATAGTCCATATCTCGGAAACTATAAGAGATAATGCAATTTGGCAACCGGCAATATAATTAGCATGCCGAATATTACTTGGAATGTGAATTGGAACGAAATCGCCAATAGATAAGACCATTTTACAATTTGGGTCCAAGTTAGTAGCAGAGCCTAAGGTGTAAATTATTGATAGTCCATATCTCGGAAACTATAAGAGATAATGCAATTTCGCAACCGGCAATGTAATTAGCATGCCGAATATCACTTGGAATGTGAATTGGGACGAAATCGCCAATAGATAAGACCATTTTACAATTTGGGCCCAAGTTAGAAGCAGAGCCTAAGGTGTAAATTATCGATAGTCCATATCTCGGAAACTAAAAGAGATAATGCAATTTGGCAACCGGCAATGTAATTAGCATGCCGAATATTACTTGGAATGTGAATTGGAACGAAATCGCCAATAGATAAGACCATTTTACAATTTGGGCCCAAGTTAGAAGCAGAGCCTAAGGTGTAAATTATTGATAGTCCATATCTCGGAAACTATAAGAGATAATGCAATTTCGCAACCGGCAATGTAATTAGCATGCCGAATATTACTTGGAGTGTGAATTGGAACGAAATCGCCAATAGGTAAGGCCATTTTACAATTTGGGCCCAAGTTAGAAGCAGAGCCTAAGGTGTAAATTATCGATAGTCCATATCTCGGAAACTATAAGAGATAATGCAATTTGGCAACCGGCAATGTAATTAGCATGCCGAATATTACTTGGAATGTGAATTGGAACGAAATCGCCAATAGATAAGACCATTTTACAATTTGGGCCCAAGTGAGAAGCAGAGCCTAAGGTGTAAATTATCGATAGTCCATATCTCGGAAACTATAAGAGATAATGCAATTTGGCAACCGGCAATGTAATTAGCATGCCGAATATTACTTGGAATGTGAATTGGAACGAAATCGCCAATAGATAAGACCATTTTACAATTTGGGCCCAAGTTAGAAGCAGAGCCTAAGGTGTAAATTATCGATAGTCCATATCTCGGAAACTATAAGAGATAATGCAATTTGGCAACCGGCAATGTTATTAGCATGCCGAATATTACTTGGAATGTGAATTGCAACGAAATCGCCAATAGATAAGACCATTTTACAATTTGGGCCCAAGTTGAAGCAGAGCCTAAGGTGTAAATTATCGATAGTCCATATCTCGGAAACTATAAGAGATAATGCAATTTGGCAACCGGCAATGTAATTAGCATGCCGAATATTACTTGGAATGTGAATTGGAACGAAATCGCCAATAGGTAAGACCATTTTACAATTTGGGCCCAAGTTAGAAGCAGAGCCTAAGGTGTAAATTATCGATAGTTAATATCTCGGAAACTATAAGAGATAATTCAATTTGGCAACCGGCAATGTAATTATCATGCCGGATATTACTTGGAATGTGAATTGGAACGAAATCGCCAATAGATAAGACCATTTTACAATTTGGGCCCAAGTTAGAAGCAGAGCCTAAGGTGTAAATTACCGATAGTCCATATCTCGGAAACTATAAGAGATAATGCAATTTGGCAACCAGCAATGTAATTAGCATGCCGAATATTACTTGGAATGTGAATTGGAACGAAATCGCCAATAGATAAGACGATTTTACAATTTGGGCCCAAGTTAGAAGCAGAGCCTAAGGTGTAAATTATCGATAGTCCATATCTCGGAAACTATAAGAGATAATGCAATTTGGCAACCGGCAATTTAATTAGCATGCCGAATATTACTTGGAATGTGAATTGGAACGAAATCGCCAATAGAGAAGACCATTTTACAATTTGGGCCCAAGTTAGAAGCAGAGCCTAAGGTGTAAATTATCGATAGTCCATATCTCGGAAACTATAAGAGATAATTCAATTTGGCAACCGGCAATGTAATTAGCATGCCGGATATTACTTGGAATGTGAATTGGAACGAAATCGCCAATAGATAAGACCATTTTACAATTTGGGCCCAAGTTAGAAGCAGAGCCTAAGATGTAAATTATCGATAGTCCATATCTCAGAAACTATAAGAGATAATGCAATTTGGCAACCGGCAATGTAATTAGCATGCCGAATATTACTTGGAATGTGAATTGGAACGAAATCGCCAATAGATAAGACCATTTTACAATTTGGGCCCAAGTTAGAAGCAGAGCCTAAGGTGTAAATTATCGATAGTCCATATCTCGGAAACTATAAGAGATAATTCAATTTGGCAACCGGCAATGTAATTAGCATGCCGGATATTACTTGGAATGTGAATTGGAACGAAATCGCCAATAGATAAGACCATTTTACAATTTGGGCCCAAGTTAGAAGCAGAGCCTAAGGTGTAAATTATCGATAGTCCATATCTCGGAAACTATAAGAGATAATGCAATTTGGCAACCGGCAATGTAATTAGCATGCCGAATATTACTTGGTATGTGAATTGGAACGAAATCGCCAATAGATAAGACGATTTTACAATTTGGGCCCAAGTTAGAAGCAGAGCCTAAGGTGTAAATTATCGATAGTCCATATCTCGGAAACTATAAGAGATAATGCAATTTGGCAACCGGCAATGTAATTAGCATGCCGAATATTACTTGGAATGTGAATTGGAACGAAATCGCCAATAGATAAGACCATTTTACAATTTGGGCCCAAGTTAGAAGCAGAGCCTAAGGTGTAAATTATCGATAGTCCATATCTCGGAAGCTATAAGAGATAATGCAATTTGGCAACCGGCAATGTAATTAGCATGCCGAGTATTACTTGGAATGTGAATTGGAATGAAATCGAAAATAGATAAGACCATTTTACAATTTGGGCCCAAGTTAGAAGCAGAGCCTAAGGTGTAAATTATCGATAGTCCATATCTCGGAAACTATAAGAGGTAATGCAATTTGGCAACCGGCAATGTAATTAGCATGCCGAATATTACTTGGAATGTGAATTGGAACGAAATCGGCAATAGATAAGACCATTTTACAATTTGGGCCCAAGTTAGAAGCAGAGCCTAAGGTGTAAATAGGTTCGTCCATCGATAGTCCATATCTCGGAAACTATAAGAGATAATGAAATTTGGCAACCGGCAATGTAATTAGCATGCCGAATATTACTTGGAATGTGAATTGGAACGAAATCGCCAATAGATAAGACCATTTTACAATTTGGGCCCAAGTTAGAAGCAGAGCCTAAGATGTAAATTATCGATAGTCCATATCTCGGAAACTATAAGAGATAATGCAATTTGGCAACCGGCAATGTAATTAGCATGCCGAATATTACTTGGAATGTGAATTGGAACGAAATCGCCAATAGATAAGACCATTTTACAATTTGGGCCCAAGTTGAAGCAGAGCCTAAGGTGTAAATTATCGATAGTCCATATCTCGGAAACTATAAGAGATAATGCAATTTGGCAACCGGCAATGTAATTAGCATGCCGAATATTACATGGAATGTGAATTGGAACGAAATCGCCAATAGGTAAGACCATTTTACAATTTGGGCCCAAGTTAGAAGCAGAGCCTAAGGTGTAAATTATCGATAGTACATATCTCGGAAACTATAAGAGATAATTCAATTTGGCAACCGGCAATGTAATTATCATGCCGGATATTACTTGGAATGTGAATTGGAACGAAATCGCCAATAGATAAGACCATTTTACAATTTGGGCCCAAGTTAGAAGCAGAGCCTAAGGTGTAAATTACCGATAGTCCATATCTCGGAAACTATAAGAGATAATGCAATTTGGCAACCAGCAATGTAATTAGCATGCCGAATATTACTTGGAATGTGAATTGGAACGAAATCGCCAATAGATAAGACGATTTTACAATTTGGGCCCAAGTTAGAAGCAGAGCCTAAGGTGTAAATTATCGATAGTCCATATCTCGGAAACTATAAGAGATAATGCAATTTGGCAACCGGCAATGTAATTAGCATGCTGAATATTACTTGGAATGTGAATTGGAACGAAATCGCCAATAGAGAAGACCATTTTACAATTTGGGCCCAAGTTAGAAGCAGAGCCTAAGGTGTAAATTATCGATAGTCCATATCTCGGAAACTATAAGAGATAATGCAATTTGGCAACCGGCAATGTAATTAGCATGCCGAATGTTACTTGGAATGTGAATTGGAACGAAATCGCCAATAGATAAGACCATTTTACAATTTGGGCCCAAGTTAGAAGCAGAGCCTAAGGTGTAAATTATTGATAGTCCATATCTCGGAAACTATAAGAGATAATGCAATTTCGCAACCGGCAATGTAATTAGCATGCCGAATATTACTTGGAATGTGAATTGGAACGAAATCGCCAATAGATAAGACCATTTTACAATTTGGGCCCAAGTTAGAAGCAGAGCCTATGGTGTAAATTATCGATAGTCCATATCTCGGAAACTATAAGAGATAATGCAATTTGGCAACCGGCAATGTAATTAGCATGCCGAATATTACTTGGAATGTGAATTGGAACGAAATCGCCAATAGATAAGACCATTTTACAATTTGGGCCCAAGTTAGAAGCAGAGCCTAAGGTGTAAATTATCGATAGTCCATATCTCGGAAACTATAAGAGATAATGCAATTTGGCAACCGGCAATGTAATTAGCATGCCGAATATTACTTGGAATGTGAATTGGAACGCAATCGCCAATAGATAAGACCATTTTACAATTTGGGCCCAAGTTAGAAGCAGAGCCCAAGGTGTAAATTATCGATAGTCCATATCTCGGAAACTATAAGAGATAATGCAATTTGGCAACCGGCAATGTAATTAGCATGCCGAATATTACTTGGAATGTGAATTGGAACGAAATCGCCAATAGATAAGACCATTTTACAATTTGGGCCCAAGTTAGAAGCAGAGCTTAAGGTGTAAATTATCGATAGTCCATATCTCGGAAACTATAGGAGATAATGCAATTTGGCAACCGGTAATGTAATTAGCATGCCGAATATTACTTGGAATGTGAATTGGAACGAAATCGCCAATAGATAAGACCATTTTACAATTTGGGCCCAAGTTAGAAGCAGAGCCTAAGGTGTAAATTATCGATAGTCCGTATCTCGGAAACTATAAGAGATAATGCAATTTGGCAACCGGCAATGTAATTAGCATGCCGAATATTACTTGGAATGTGAATTGGAACGAAATCGCCAATAGATAAGACCATTTTACAATTTGGGCCCAAGTTAGAAGCAGAGCCTAAGGTGTAAATTATTGATAGTCCATATCTCGGAAACTATAAGAGATAATGCAATTTCGCAACCGGCAATGTAATTAGCATGCCGAATATCACTTGGAATGTGAATTGGGACGAAATCGCCAATAGATAAGACCATTTTACAATTTGGGCCCAAGTTAGAAGCAGAGCCTAAGGTGTAAATTATCGATAGTCCATATCTCGGAAACTATAAGAGATAATGCAATTTGGCAACCGGCAATGTAATTAGCATGCCGAATATTACTTGGAATGTGAATTGGAACGAAATCGCCAATAAATAAGACCATTTTACAATTTGGGCCCAAGTTAGAAGCAGAGCCTAAGATGTAAATTATCGATAGTCCATATCTCAGAAACTATAAGAGATAATGCAATTTGGCAACCGGCAATGTAATTAGCATGCCGAATATTACTTGGAATGTGAATTGGAACGAAATCGCCAATAGATAAGACCATTTTACAATTTGGGTCCAAGTTAGAAGCAGAGCCTAAGGTGTAAATTATCGATAGTCCATATCTCGGAAACTATAAGAGATAATTCAATTTGGCAACCGGAAATGTAACTAGCATGCCGGATATTACTTGGAATGTGAATTGGAACGAAATCGCCAATAGATAAGACCATTTTACAATTTGGGCCCAAGTTAGAAGCAGAGCCTAAGGTGTAAATTATCGATAGTCCATATCTCGGAAACTATAAGAGATAATGCAATTTGGCAACCGGCAATGTAATTAGCATGCCGAATATTACTTGGAATGTGAATTGGAACGAAATCGCCAATAGATAAGACGATTTTACAATTTGGGCCCAAGTTAGAAGCAGAGCCTAAGGTGTAAATTATCGATAGTCCATATCTCGGAAACTATAAGAGATAATGCAATTTGGCAACCGGCAATGTAATTAGCATGCCGAATATTACTTAGAATGTGAATTGGAACGATATCGCCAATAGATAAGACCATTTTACAATTTGGGCCCAAGTTAGAAGCAGAGCCTAAGGTGTAAATTATCGATAGTCCATATCTCGGAAGCTATAAGAGATAATGCAATTTGGCAACCGGCAATGTAATTAGCATGCCGAGTATTACTTGGAATGTGAATTGGAATGAAATCGAAAATAGATAAGACCATTTTACAATTTGGGCCCAAGTTAGAAGCAGAGCCTAAGGTGTAAATTATCGATAGTCCATATCTCGGAAACTATAAGAGATAATGAAATTTGGCAACCGGCAATGTAATTAGCATGCCGAATATTACTTGGAATGTGAATTGGAACGAAATCGCCAATAGATAAGACCATTTTACAATTTGGGCCCAAGTTAGAAGCAGAGCCTAAGATGTAAATTATCGATAGTCCATATCTCGGAAACTATAAGAGATAATGCAATTTGGCAACCGGCAATGTAATTAGCATGCCGAATATTACTTGGAATGTGAATTGGAACGAAATCGGCAATAGATAAGACCATTTTACAATTTGGGCCCAAGTTAGAAGCAGAGCCTAAGGTGTAAATTATCGATAGTCCATATCTCGGAAACTATAAGAGATAATGAAATTTGGCAACCGGCAATGTAATTAGCATGCCGAATATTACTTGGAATGTGAATTGGAACGAAATCGCCAATAGATAAGACCATTTTACAATTTGGGCCCAAGTTAGAAACAGAGCCTAAGATGTAAATTATCGATAGTCCATATCTCGGAAACTATAAGAGATAATGCAATTTGGCAACCGGCAATGTAATTAGCATGCCGAATATTACTTGGAATGTGAATTGGAACGAAATCGCCAATAGATAAGACCATTTTACAATTTGGGCCCAAGTTGAAGCAGAGCCTAAGGTGTAAATTATCGATAGTCCATATCTCGGAAACTATAAGAGATAATGCAATTTGGCAACCGGCAATTTAATTAGCATGCCGAATATTACTTGGAATGTGTATTGGAACGAAATCGCCAATAGGTAAGACCATTTTACAATTTGGGCCCAAGTTAGAAGCAGAGCCTAAGGTGTAAATTATCGATAGTCCATATCTCGGAAACTATAAGAGATAATTCAATTTGGCAACCGGCAATGTAATTATCATGCCGGATATTACTTGGAATGTGAATTGGAACGAAATCGCCAATAGATAAGACCATTTTACAATTTGGGCCCAAGTTAGAAGCAGAGCCTAAGGTGTAAATTACCGATAGTCCATATCTCGGAAACTATAAGAGATAATGCAATTTGGCAACCAGCAATGTAATTAGCATGCCGAATATTACTTGGAATGTGAATTGGAACGAAATCGCCAATAGATAAGACGATTTTACAATTTGGGCCCAAGTTAGAAGCAGAGCCTAAGGTGTAAATTATCGATAGTCCATATCTCGGAAACTATAAGAGATAATGCAATTTGGCAACCGGCAATGTAATTAGCATGCCGAATATTACTTGGAATGTGAATTGGAACGAAATCGCCAATAGAGAAGACCATTTTACAGTTTGGGCCCAAGTTAGAAGCAGAGCCTAAGGTGTAAATTATCGATAGTCCATATCTCGGAAACTATAAGAGATAATGCAATTTGGCAACCGGCAATGTAATTAGCATGCCGAATATTACTTGGAATGTGAATTGGAACGAAATCGCCAATAGATAAGACCATTTTACAATTTGGGCCCAAGTTAGAAGCAGAGCCTAAGGTGTAAATTATCGATAGTCCATATCTCGGAAACTATAAGAGATAATGCAATTTGGCAACCGACAATGTAATTAGCATGCCGAATATTACTTGGAATGTGAATTGGAACGAAATCGCCAATAGAGAAGACCATTTTACAATTTGGGCCCAAGTTAGAAGCAGAGCCTAAGGTGTAAATTATCGATAGTCCATATCTCGGAAACTATAAGAGATAATGCAATTTGGCAACCGGCAATGTAATTAGCATGCCGAATATTACTTGGAATGTGAATTGGAACGAAATCGCCAATAGATAAGACCATTTTACATTTTGGGCCCAAGTTAGAAGCAGAGAATAAGGTGTAAATTATTGATAGTCCATATCTCGGAAACTATAAGAGATAATGCAATTTCGCAACCGGCAATGTAATTAGCATGCCGAATATTACTTGGAGTGTGAATTGGAACGAAATCGCCAATAGATAAGACCATTTTACAATTTGGGCCCAAGTTAGAAGCAGAGCCTAAGGTGTAAATTATCGATAGTCCATATCTCGGAAACTATAAGAGACAATGCAATTTGGCAACCGGCAATGTAATTAGCATGCCGAATATTACTTGGAATGTGAATTGGAACGAAATCGCCAATAGATAAGACCATTTTACAATTTGGGCCCAAGTTAGAAGCAGAGCCTAAGGTGCAAATTATCGATAGTCCATATCTCGGAAACTATAAGAGATAATGCAATTTGGCAACCGGCAATGTAACTAGCATGCCGAATATAACTTGGAATGTGAATTGGAACGAAATCGCCAATAGATAAGACCATTTTACAATTTGGGCCCAAGTTAGAAGCAGAGCCTAAGGTGTAAATTATCGATAGTCCATATCTCGGAAACTATAAGAGATAATGCAAGTTGGCAACCGGCAATGTAATTAGCATGCCGAATATTACTTGGAATGTGAATTGGAACGAAATCGCCAATAGATAAGACCATTTTACAATTTGGGCCCAAGTTAGTAGCAGAGCCTAAGGTGTAAATTATTGATAGTCCATATCTCGGAAACTATAAGAGATAATGCCATTTCGCAACCGGCAATGTAATTAGCATGCCGAATATCACTTGGAATGTGAAATTTGGACGAAATCGCCAATAGATAAGACCATTTTACAGTTTGGGCCCAAGTTAGAAGCAGAGCCTAAGGTGTAAATTATCGATAGTCCATATCTCGGAAACTATAAGAGATAATGCAATTTGGCAACCGGCAATGTAATTAGCATGCCGAATATTACTTGGAATGTGAATTGGAACGAAATCGCCAATAGATAAGACCATTTTACAATTTGGGCCCAAGTTAGAAGCAGAGCCTAAGGTGTAAATTATTGATAGTCCATATCTCGGAAACTATAAGAGATAATGCAATTTCGCAACCGGCAATGTAATTAGCATGCCGAATATTACTTGGAGTGTGAATTGGAACGAAATCGCCAATAGATAAGGACCATTTTACAATTTGGGCCCAAGTTAGAAGCAGAGCCTAAGGTGTAAATTTTCGATAGTCCATATCTCGGAAACTATAAGAAATAATGCAATTTGGCAACCGGCAATGTAATTAGCATGCCGAATATTACTTGGAATGTGAATTGGAACGAAATCGCCAATAGATAAGGACCATTTTACAATTTGGGCCCAAGTTAGAAGCAGAGCCTAAGGTGTAAATTATCGATAGTCCATATCTCGGAAACTATAAGAGATAATGCAATTTGGCAACCGGCAATGTAATTAGCATGCCGAATATAACTTGGAATGTGAATTGGAACGAAATCGCCAATAGATAAGACCATTTTACAATTTGGGCCCAAGTTAGAAGCAGAGCCTAAGGTGTAAATTATCGATAGTCCATATCTCGGAAACTATAAGAGATAATGCAATTTGGCAACCGGCAATGTAATTAGCATGCCGAATATTACTTGGAATGTGAATTGGAACGAAATCGCCAATAGATAAAACCATTTTACAATTTGGGCCCAAGTTAGAAGCAGAGCCTAGGTGTAAATTATCGATAGTCCATATCTCGGAAACTATAAGAGATAATGCAATTTGGCAACCGGCAATATAATTAGCATGCCGAATATTACTTGGAATGTGAATTGGAACGAAATCGCCAATAGATAAGACCATTTTACAATTTGGGTCCAAGTTAGTAGCAGAGCCTAAGGTGTAAATTATTGATAGTCCATATCTCGGAAACTATAAGAGATAATGCAATTTCGCAACCGGCAATGTAATTAGCATGCCGAATATCACTTGGAATGTGAATTGGGACGAAATCGCCAATAGATAAGACCATTTTACAATTTGGGCCCAAGTTAGAAGCAGAGCCTAAGGTGTAAATTATCGATAGTCCATATCTCGGAAACTAAAAGAGATAATGCAATTTGGCAACCGGCAATGTAATTAGCATGCCGAATATTACTTGGAATGTGAATTGGAACGAAATCGCCAATAGATAAGACCATTTTACAATTTGGGCCCAAGTTAGAAGCAGAGCCTAAGGTGTAAATTATTGATAGTCCCCATATCTCGGAAACTATAAGAGATAATGCAATTTCGCAACCGGCAATGTAATTAGCATGCCGAATATTACTTGGAGTGTGAATTGGAACGAAATCGCCAATAGGTAAGGCCATTTTACAATTTGGGCCCAAGTTAGAAGCAGAGCCTAAGGTGTAAATTATCGATAGTCCATATCTCGGAAACTATAAGAGATAATGCAATTTGGCAACCGGCAATGTAATTAGCATGCCGAATATTACTTGGAATGTGAATTGGAACGAAATCGCCAATAGATAAGACCATTTTACAATTTGGGCCCAAGTGAGAAGCAGAGCCTAAGGTGTAAATTATCGATAGTCCATATCTCGGAAACTATAAGAGATAATGCAATTTGGCAACCGGCAATGTAATTAGCATGCCGAATATTACTTGGAATGTGAATTTGAACGAAATCGCCAATAGATAAGACCATTTTACAATTTGGGCCCAAGTTAGAAGCAGAGCCTAAGGTGTAAATTATCGATAGTCCATATCTCGAAACTATAAGAGATAATGCAATTTGGCAACCGGCAATGTTATTAGCATGCCGAATATTACTTGGAATGTGAATTGCAACGAAATCGCCAATAGATAAGACCATTTTACAATTTGGGCCCAAGTTAGAAGCAGAGCCTAAGGTGTAAATTATCGATAATCCATATCTCGGAAACTATAAGAGATAATGCAATTTGGCAACCGGCAATGTAATTAGCATGCCGAATATTACTTGGAGTGTGAATTGGAACGAAATCGCCAATAGATAAGGACCATTTTACAATTTGGGCCCAAGTTAGAAGCAGAGCCTAAGGTGTAAATTATCGATAGTCCATATCTCGGAAACTATAAGAGATAATGCAATTTGGCAACCGGCAATGTAATTAGCATGCCGAATATTACTTGGAATGTGAATTGGAACGAAATCGCCAATAGATAAGACCATTTTACAATTTGGGGCCCAAGTTAGAAGCAGAGCCTAAGGTGTAAATTATTGATAGTCCATATCTCGGAAACTATAAGAGATAATGCAATTTCGCAACCGGCAATGTAATTAGCATGCCGAATATCACTTGGAATGTGAATTGGGACGAAATCGCCAATAGATAAGACCATTTTACAATTTGGGCCCAAGTTAGAAGCAGAGCCTAAGGTGTAAATTATCGATAGTCCATATCTCGGAAACTATAAGAGATAATGCAATTTGGCAACCGGCAATGTAATTAGTATGCCGAATATTACTTGGAATGTGAATTGGAACGAAATCGCCAATAGATAAGACCATTTTACAATTTGGGCCCAAGTTAGAAGCAGAGCCTAAGGTGTAAATTATCGATAGTCCATATCTCGGAAACTATAAGAGATAATTCAATTTGGCAACCGGCAATGTAATTATCATGCCGGATATTACTTGGAATGTGAATTGGAACGAAATCGCCAATAGATAAGACCATTTTACAATTTGGGCCCAAGTTAGAAGCAGAGCCTAAGGTGTAAATTATCGATAGTCCATATCTCGGAAACTATAAGAGATAATGCAATTTGGCAACCGGCAATGTAATTAGCATGCCGAATATTACTTGGAGTGTGAATTGGAACGAAATCGCCAATAGATAAGACCATTTTACAATTTGGGCCCAAGTTAGAAGCAGAGCCTAAGGTGTAAATTATCGATAGTCCATATCTCGGAAACTATAAGAGACAATGCAATTTGGCAACCGGCAATGTAATTAGCATGCCGAATATTACTTGGAATGTGAATTGGAACGAAATCGCCAATAGATAAGACCATTTTACAATTTGGGCCCAAGTTAGAAGCAGAGCCTAAGGTGCAAATTATCGATAGTCCATATCTCGGAAACTATAAGAGATAATGCAATTTGGCAACCGGCAATGTAACTAGCATGCCGAATATAACTTGGAATGTGAATTGGAACGAAATCGCCAATAGATAAGACCATTTTACAATTTGGGCCCAAGTTAGAAGCAGAGCCTAAGGTGTAAATTATCGATAGTCCATATCTCGGAAACTATAAGAGATAATGCAAGTTGGCAACCGGCAATGTAATTAGCATGCCGAATATTACTTGGAATGTGAATTGGAACGAAATCGCCAATAGATAAGACCATTTTACAATTTGGGCCCAAGTTAGTAGCAGAGCCTAAGGTGTAAATTATTGATAGTCCATATCTCGGAAACTATAAGAGATAATGCCATTTCGCAACCGGCAATGTAATTAGCATGCCGAATATCACTTGGAATGTGAATTTGGACGAAATCGCCAATAGATAAGACCATTTTACAGTTTGGGCCCAAGTTAGAAGCAGAGCCTAAGGTGTAAATTATCGATAGTCCATATCTCGGAAACTATAAGAGATAATGCAATTTGGCAACCGGCAATGTAATTAGCATGCCGAATATTACTTGGAATGTGAATTGGAACGAAATCGCCAATAGATAAGACCATTTTACAATTTGGGGCCCAAGTTAGAAGCAGAGCCTAAGGTGTAAATTATTGATAGTCCATATCTCGGAAACTATAAGAGATAATGCAATTTCGCAACCGGCAATGTAATTAGCATGCCGAATATTACTTGGAGTGTGAATTGGAACGAAATCGCCAATAGATAAGACCATTTTACAATTTGGGCCCAAGTTAGAAGCAGAGCCTAAGGTGTAAATTTTCGATAGTCCATATCTCGGAAACTATAAGAAATAATGCAATTTGGCAACCGGCAATGTAATTAGCATGCCGAATATTACTTGGAATGTGAATTGGAACGAAATCGCCAATAGATAAGACCATTTTACAATTTGGGCCCAAGTTAGAAGCAGAGCCTAAGGTGTAAATTATCGATAGTCCATATCTCGGAAACTATAAGAGATAATGCAATTTGGCAACCGGCAATGTAATTAGCATGCCGAATATAACTTGGAATGTGAATTGGAACGAAATCGCCAATAGATAAGACCATTTTACAATTTGGGCCCAAGTTAGAAGCAGAGCCTAAGGTGTAAATTATCGATAGTCCATATCTCGGAAACTATAAGAGATAATGCAATTTGGCAACCGGCAATGTAATTAGCATGCCGAATATTACTTGGAATGTGAATTGGAACGAAATCGCCAATAGATAAAACCATTTTACAATTTGGGCCCAAGTTAGAAGCAGAGCCTAAGGTGTAAATTATCGATAGTCCATATCTCGGAAACTATAAGAGATAATGCAATTTGGCAACCGGCAATATAATTAGCATGCCGAATATTACTTGGAATGTGAATTGGAACGAAATCGCCAATAGATAAGACCATTTTACAATTTGGGTCCAAGTTAGTAGCAGAGCTAAGGTGTAAATTATTGATAGTCCATATCTCGGAAACTATAAGAGATAATGCAATTTCGCAACCGGCAATGTAATTAGCATGCCGAATATCACTTGGAATGTGAATTGGGACGAAATCGCCAATAGATAAGACCATTTTACAATTTGGGCCCAAGTTAGAAGCAGAGCCTAAGGTGTAAATTATCGATAGTCCATATCTCGGAAACTAAAAGAGATAATGCAATTTGGCAACCGGCAATGTAATTAGCATGCCGAATATTACTTGGAATGTGAATTGGAACGAAATCGCCAATAGATAAGACCATTTTACAATTTGGGCCCAAGTTAGAAGCAGAGCCTAAGGTGTAAATTATTGATAGTCCATATCTCGGAAACTATAAGAGATAATGCAATTTCGCAACCGGCAATGTAATTAGCATGCCGAATATTACTTGGAGTGTGAATTGGAACGAAATCGCCAATAGGTAAGGCCATTTTACAATTTGGGCCCAAGTTAGAAGCAGAGCCTAAGGTGTAAATTATCGATAGTCCATATCTCGGAAACTATAAGAGATAATGCAATTTGGCAACCGGCAATGTAATTAGCATGCCGAATATTACTTGGAATGTGAATTGGAACGAAATCGCCAATAGATAAGACCATTTTACAATTTGGGCCCAAGTGAGAAGCAGAGCCTAAGGTGTAAATTATCGATAGTCCATATCTCGGAAACTATAAGAGATAATGCAATTTGGCAACCGGCAATGTAATTAGCATGCCGAATATTACTTGGAATGTGAATTGGAACGAAATCGCCAATAGATAAGACCATTTTACAATTTGGGCCCAAGTTAGAAGCAGAGCCTAAGGTGTAAATTATCGATAGTCCATATCTCGGAAACTATAAGAGATAATGCAATTTGGCAACCGGCAATGTTATTAGCATGCCGAATATTACTTGGAATGTGAATTGCAACGAAATCGCCAATAGATAAGACCATTTTACAATTTGGGCCCAAGTTAGAAGCAGAGCCTAAGGTGTAAATTATCGATAATCCATATCTCGGAAACTATAAGAGATAATGCAATTTGGCAACCGGCAATGTAATTAGCATGCCGAATATTACTTGGAGTGTGAATTGGAACGAAATCGCCAATAGATAAGACCATTTTACAATTTGGGCCCAAGTTAGAAGCAGAGCCTAAGGTGTAAATTATCGATAGTCCATATCTCGGAAACTATAAGAGATAATGCAATTTGGCAACCGGCAATGTAATTAGCATGCCGAATATTACTTGGAATGTGAATTGGAACGAAATCGCCAATAGATAAGACCATTTTACAATTTGGGCCCAAGTTAGAAGCAGAGCCTAAGGTGTAAATTATTGATAGTCCATATCTCGGAAACTATAAGAGATAATGCAATTTCGCAACCGCAATGTAATTAGCATGCCGAATATCACTTGGAATGTGAATTGGGACGAAATCGCCAATAGATAAGACCATTTTACAATTTGGGCCCAAGTTAGAAGCAGAGCCTAAGGTGTAAATTATCGATAGTCCATATCTCGGAAACTATAAGAGATAATGCAATTTGGCAACCGGCAATGTAATTAGTATGCCGAATATTACTTGGAATGTGAATTGGAACGAAATCGCCAATAGATAAGACCATTTTACAATTTGGGCCCAAGTTAGAAGCAGAGCCTAAGGTGTAAATTATCGATAGTCCATATCTCGGAAACTATAAGAGATAATGCAATTGGCAACCAGCAATGTAATTAGCATGCCTGAATATTACTTGGAATGTGAATTGGAACGAAATCGCCAATAGATAAGACCATTTTACAATTTGGGCCCAAGTTAGAAGCAGAGCCTAAGGTGTAAATTATCGATAGTCCATATCTCGGAAACTATAAGAGATAATGCAATTTGGCAACCGGCAATGTAATTAGCATGCCGAATATTACTTGGAATGTGAATTGGAACGAAATCGCCAATAGATAAGACCATTTTACAATTTGGGCCCAAGTTAGAAGCAGAGCCTAAGGTGTAAATTATCGATAGTCCATATCTCGGAAACTATAAGAGATAATGCAATTTGGCAACCGGCAATGTAATTAGCATGCCGAATATTACTTGGAATGTGAATTGGAACGAAATCGCCAATAGATAAGACCATTTTACAATTTGGGCCCAAGTTAGAAGCAGAGTCTAAGGTGTAAATTATCGATAGTCCATATCTCTGAAACTATAAGAGATAATGCAATTTGGCAACCGGCAATGTAATTAGCATGCCGAATATTACTTGGAATGTGAATTGGGAACGAAATCGCCAATAGATAAGACCATTTTACAATTTGGGCCCAAGTTAGAAGCAGAGCCTAAGGTGTAAATTATCGATAGTCCATATCTCGGAAACTATAAGAGATAATGCAATTTGGCAACCGGCAATGTAATTAGCATGCCGAATATTACTTGGAATGTGAATTGGAACGAAATCGCCAATAGATAAGGCCCATTTTACAATATGGCCCAAGTTAGAAGCAGAGGCCTAAGGTGTAAATTATCGATAGTCCATATCCTCGGAAACTATAAGAGATAATGCAATTTGGCAAACGGCAATGTAATTAGCATGCCGAATATTACTTGGAATGTGAATTGGAAC
>NW_027473178.1:0-25000 GCF_030347505.1 Rhynchophorus ferrugineus
GGATTAACGAGATTCCCACTGTCCTTATCTAAAATTTTACGCAATACGGCCGCGACGGAACCGAACAGGCGCTCGGAGACCCGTACGTGAACCGTCCCCGATACTTACGCAGGAAAGACCAGCTCGGAGCTTTAACAAGCACCAGAGCCATAGACAGATAGTCTACATTTCAAATGTCCATATACTTACGCAGGAAAGAACAGCTCAGACCTTTAACAAGCACCAGAGCCATAGACTCATGGTCTACATTTCAAAATGTCCCTAACTAAGATCGCGTTCGGATCCGTTCAGAGAAGGATCGAGATGCCGAGCGCGGGTAAACGGCGGGACTAACTACCACCACCTTGACAACCGCAGCCTATGCCCGAACATATCAGGAAGGCGCGTGCATGGATTAACGAGATTCCCACTGTCCTTATCTAAAATTTTACGCAATACGGCCGCGACGGAACCGAACAGGCGCTCGGAGACCCGTACGTGAACCGTCCCCCGATACTTACGCAGGAAAGACCAGCTCGGAGCTTTAACAAGCACCAGAGCCATAGACAGATAGTCTACATTTCAAAATGTCCATATACTTACGCAGGAAAGACCAGCTCAGCAGATCGCGTTCGGATCCGTTCAGAGAAGGATCGAGATGCCGAGCGCGGGTAAACGGCGGGACTAACTACCACCACCTTGACAACCGCAGCCTATGCCCGAACATATCAGGAAGGCGCGTGCATGGATTAACGAGATTCCCACTGTCCTTATCTAAAATTTTACGCAATACGGCCGCGACGGAACCGAACAGGCGCTCGGAGACCCGTACGTGAACCGTCCCCGATACTTACGCAGGAAAGACCAGCTCGGAGCTTTAACAAGCACCAGAGCCATAGACAGATAGTCTACATTTCAAAATGTCCATATACTTACGTAGGAAAGACCAGCTCAGACCTTTAACAAGCACCAGAGCCATAGACTCATGGTCTACAATTCAAAATGTCCCTAACTAAGATCGCGTTCGGATCCGTTCAGAGAAGGATCGAGATGCCGAGCGCGGGTAAACGGCGGGACTAACTACCACCACCTTGACAACCGCAGCCTATGCCCGAACATATCAGGAAGGCGCGTGCATGGATTAACGAGATTCCCACTGTCCTTATCTAAAATTTTACGCAATACGGCCGCGACGGAACCGAACAGGCGCTCGGAGACCCGTACGTGAACCGTCCCCGATACTTACGCAGGAAAGACCAGCTCGGAGCTTTAACAAGCACCAGAGCCATAGACAGATAGTCTACATTTCAAAATGTCCATATACTTACGCAGGAAAGACCAGCTCAGCAGATCGCGTTCGGATCCGTTCAGAGAAGGATCGAGATGCCGAGCGCGGGTAAACGGCGGGACTAACTACCACCACCTTGACAACCGCAGCCTATGCCCGAACATATCAGGAAGGCGCGTGCATGGATTAACGAGATTCCCACTGTCCTTATCTAAAATTTTACGCAATACGGCCGCGACGGAACCGAACAGGCGCTCGGAGACCCGTACGTGAACCGTCCCCGATACTTACGCAGGAAAGACCAGCTCGGAGCTTTAACAAGCACCAGAGCCATAGACAGATAGTCTACATTTCAAAATGTCCATATACTTACGCAGGAAAGACCAGCTCAGACCTTTAACAAGCACCAGAGCCATAGACTCATGGTCTACATTTCAAAATGTCCCTAACTAAGATCGCGTTCGGATCCGTTCAGAGAAGGATCGAGATGCCGAGCGCGGGTAAACGGCGGGACTAACTACCACCACCTTGACAACCGCAGCCTATGCCCGAACATATCAGGAAGGCGCGTGCATGGATTAACGAGATTCCCACTGTCCTTATCTAAAATTTTACGTAATACGGCCGCGACGGAACCGAACAGGCGCTCGGAGACCCGTACGTGAACCGTCCCCGATACTTACGCAGGAAAGGACCAGCTCGGAGCTTTAACAAGCACCAGAGCCATAGACAGATAGTCTACATTTCAAAATGTCCATATACTTACGCAGGAAAGACCAGCTCAGACCTTTAACAAGCACCAGAGCCATAGACTCATGGTCTACATTTCAAAATGTCCCTAACTAAGATCGCGTTCGGATCCGTTCAGAGAAGGATCGAGATGCGAGCGCGGGTAAACGGCGGGACTAACTACCACCACCTTGACAACCGCAGCCTATGCCCGAACATATCAGGAAGGCGCGTGCATGGATTAACGAGATTCCCACTGTCCTTATCTAAAATTTTACGCAATACGGCCGCGACGGAACCGAACAGGCGCTCGGAGACCCGTACGTGAACCGTCCCCGATACTTACGCAGGAAAGACCAGCTCGGAGCTTTAACAAGCACCAGAGCCATAGACAGATAGTCTACATTTCAAAATGTCCATATACTTACGTAGGAAAGACCAGCTCAGACCTTTAACAAGCACCAGAGCCATAGACTCATGGTCTACAATTCAAAATGTCCCTAACTAAGATCGCGTTCGGATCCGTTCAGAGAAGGATCGAGATGCCGAGCGCGGGTAAACGGCGGGACTAACTACCACCACCTTGACAACCGCAGCCTATGCCCGAACATATCAGGAAGGCGCGTGCATGGATTAACGAGATTCCCACTGTCCTTATCTAAAATTTTACGCAATACTGCCGCGACGGAACCGAACAGGCGCTCGGAGACCCGTACGTGAACCGTTCCCGATACTTACGCAGGAAAGACCAGCTCGGAGCTTTAACAAGCACCAGAGCCATAGACAGATAGTCTACATTTCAAAATGTCCATATACTTACGCAGGAAAGACCAGCTCAGACCTTTAACAAGCACCAGAGCCATAGACTCATGGTCTACATTTCAAAATGTCCCCTAACTAAGATCGCGTTCGGATCCGTTCAGAGAAGGATCGAGATGCCGAGCGCGGGTAAACGGCGGGACTAACTACCACCACCTTGACAACCGCAGCCTATGCCCGAACATATCAGGAAGGCGCGTGCATGGATTAACGAGATTCCCACTGTCCTTATCTAAAATTTTACGCAATACGGCCGCGACGGAACCGAACAGGCGCTCGGAGACCCGTACGTGAACCGTCCCCGATACTTACGCAGGAAAGACCAGCTCGGAGCTTTAACAAGCACCAGAGCCATAGACAGATAGTCTACATTTCAAAATGTCCATATACTTACGTAGGAAAGACCAGCTCAGACCTTTAACAAGCACCAGAGCCATAGACTCATGGTCTACAATTCAAAATGTCCCTAACTAAGATCGCGTTCGGATCCGTTCAGAGAAGGATCGAGATGCCGAGCGCGGGTAAACGGCGGGACTAACTACCACCACCTTGACAACCGCAGCCTATGCCCGAACATATCAGGAAGGCGCGTGCATGGATTAACGAGATTCCCACTGTCCTTATCTAAAATTTTACGCAATACTGCCACGACGGAACCGAACAGGCGCTCGGAGACCCGTACGTGAACCGTTCCCGATACTTACGCAGGAAAGACCAGCTCGGAGCTTTAACAAGCACCAGAGCCATAGACAGATAGTCTACATTTCAAATGTCCATATACTTACGCAGGAAAGACCAGCTCAGACCTTTAACAAGCACCAGAGCCATAGACTCATGGTCTACAATTTCAAAATGTCCCTAACTAAGATCGCGTTCGGATCCGTTCAGAGAAGGATCGAGATGCCGAGCGCGGGTAAACGGCGGGACTAACTACCACCACCTTGACAACCGCAGCCTATGCCCGAACATATCAGGAAGGCGCGTGCATGGATTAACGAGATTCCCACTGTCCTTATCTAAAATTTTACGTAATACGGCCGCGACGGAACCGAACAGGCGCTCGGAGACCCGTACGTGAACCGTCCCCGATACTTACGCAGGAAAGACCAGCTCGGAGCTTTAACAAGCACCAGAGCCATAGACAGATAGTCTACATTTCAAAATGTCCATATACTTACGCAGGAAAGACCAGCTCAGACCTTTAACAAGCACCAGAGCCATAGACTCATGGTCTACATTTCAAAATGTCCCTAACTAAGATCGCGTTCGGATCCGTTCAGAGAAGGATCGAGATGCCGAGCGCGGGTAAACGGCGGGACTAACTACCACCACCTTGACAACCGCAGCCTATGCCCGAACATATCAGGAAGGCGCGTGCATGGATTAACGAGATTCCCACTGTCCTTATCTAAAATTTTACGCAATACTGCCGCGACGGAACCGAACAGGCGCTCGGAGACCCGTACGTGAACCGTCCCCGATACTTACGCAGGAAAGACCAGCTCGGAGCTTTAACAAGCACCAGAGCCATAGACAGATAGTCTACATTTCAAAATGTCCATATACTTACGCAGGAAAGACCAGCTCAGACCTTTAACAAGCACCAGAGCCATAGACTCATGGTCTACATTTCAAAATGTCCCTAACTAAGATCGCGTTCGGATCCGTTCAGAGAAGGATCGAGATGCCGAGCGCGGGTAAACGGCGGGACTAACTACCACCACCTTGACAACCGCAGCCTATGCCCGAACATATCAGGAAGGCGCGTGCATGGATTAACGAGATTCCCACTGTCCTTATCTAAAATTTTACGCAATACGGCCGCGACGGAACCGAACAGGCGCTCGGAGACCCGTACGTGAACCGTCCCCGATACTTACGCAGGAAAGACCAGCTCGGAGCTTTAACAAGCACCAGAGCCATAGACAGATAGTCTACATTTCAAAATGTCCATATACTTACGCAGGAAAGACCAGCTCAGACCTTTAACAAGCACCAGAGCCATAGACTCATGGTCTACAATTCAAAATGTCCCTAACTAAGATCGCGTTCGGATCCGTTCAGAGAAGGATCGAGATGCCGAGCGCGGGTAAACGGCGGGACTAACTACCACCACCTTGACAACCGCAGCCTATGCCCGAACATATCAGGAAGGCGCGTGCATGGATTAACGAGATTCCCACTGTCCTTATCTAAAATTTTACGCAATACTGCCGCGACGGAACCGAACAGGCGCTCGGAGACCCGTACGTGAACCGTTCCCGATACTTACGCAGGAAAGACCAGCTCGGAGCTTTAACAAGCACCAGAGCCATAGACAGATAGTCTACATTTCAAAATGTCCATATACTTACGCAGGAAAGACCAGCTCAGACCTTTAACAAGCACCAGAGCCATAGACTCATGGTCTACATTTCAAAATGTCCCTAACTAAGATCGCGTTCGGATCCGTTCAGAGAAGGATCGAGATGCCGAGCGCGGGTAAACGGCGGGACTAACTACCACCACCTTGACAACCGCAGCCTATGCCCGAACATATCAGGAAGGCGCGTGCATGGATTAACGAGATTCCCACTGTCCTTATCTAAAATTTTACGTAATACGGCCGCGACGGAACCGAACAGGCGCTCGGAGACCCGTACGTGAACCGTCCCCGATACTTACGCAGGAAAGACCAGCTCGGAGCTTTAACAAGCACCAGAGCCATAGACAGATAGTCTACATTTCAAAATGTCCATATACTTACGCAGGAAAGACCAGCTCAGACCTTTAACAAGCACCTGAGCCATAGACTCATGGTCTACATTTCAAAATGTCCCTAACTAAGATCGCGTTCGGATCCGTTCAGAGAAGGATCGAGATGCCGAGCGCGGGTAAACGGCGGGACTAACTACCACCACCTTGACAACCGCAGCCTATGCCCGAACATATCAGGAAGGCGCGTGCATGGATTAACGAGATTCCCACTGTCCTTATCTAAAATTTTACGCAATACTGCCGCGACGGAACCGAACAGGCGCTCGGAGACCCGTACGTGAACCGTCCCCGATACTTACGCAGGAAAGACCAGCTCGGAGCTTTAACAAGCACCAGAGCCATAGACAGATAGTCTACATTTCAAAATGTCCATATACTTACGCAGGAAAGACCAGCTCAGCAGATCGCGTTCGGATCCGTTCAGAGAAGGATCGAGATGCCGAGCGCGGGTAAACGGCGGGACTAACTACCACCACCTTGACAACCGCAGCCTATGCCCGAACATATCAGGAAGGCGCGTGCATGGATTAACGAGATTCCCACTGTCCTTATCTAAAATTTTACGCAATACTGCCGCGACGGAACCGAACAGGCGCTCGGAGACCCGTACGTGAACCGTCCCCGATACTTACGCAGGAAAGACCAGCTCGGAGTTTTAACAAGCACCAGAGCCATAGACAGATAGTCTACATTTCAAAATGTCCATATACTTACGCAGGAAAGACCAGCTCAGCAGATCGCGTTCGCATCCGTTCAGAGAAGGATCGAGATGCCGAGCGCGGGTAAACGGCGGGACTAACTACCACCGCCTTGACAACCGCAGCCTATGCCCGAACATATCAGGAAGGCGCGTGCATGGATTAACGAGATTCCTACTGCCCCCCTAACTTCTCTCCGCTTGGGGAGTAGGACTTGCTAGGACTACTGTTTCAGCGATAGTCCTAATCATAGAGAAAGACAAATAATGCTCATCTTGTAGTGTGGAAAATTGGCAAACTCATAGTAGCAATGGTCCCAGGGTGCTTTGTCCATTCCACCACTCGGACACGGCCAGTTCCGTCAACTCTGCCAAGACTCCCTAACCTAAAACATTAAAAATCATAACTAGACTATTGATATTCCGATGGGAGGATGATTGGCATTAGGAATGATTGAACAATATGAAACACAATCACGAAGTTACTGCACCGTCCTACGGGGTCGCTATCTCAATAGACCTCATACCTTGCAAATCAAACATATAAGTCATCTAACTAATAAACTTCGAGCAGATAAGTCTAATATAAACAAATGTAGTATTCAACATATCCGAAAGTACTTAAGCAAAGGTAGAATCCTGGCCTGTTGGCGTTCGGTCATCAAGTGCAGAGGAACCGCAGGTTGATGTGGATAGCTTCGGACATGTGATTTCCAGATTGATCACGGTCGGCTCTACCAGTTCTGTCAGGGGAACTGGACACGGATAACCTAAAAAATACAAAAAATGTAAATACACCGCTGGTATCTTAATTGGAAGGTGACTAGCAACAAAATAAAATGAAATAAAAGTGGTTAAACAATATCAAAACATATCTACGGCGTCAAATTCACCCTGAAATAATACGAAATATTCATACAAAAGTACAATCTAGTGACACAGATGGTGTCCGACATAACCTCCAAGTGGTGCGAGGGGGTAAAACAAACAAGTCACAGGTCGACAAATCACATAAGATCGGTCTAATCCATAAGAAAACCTAAAAACACAACAATAACAAAATAAAATAAACAAAACGTTTAAACAGAACGAAGACATAACCTCCAATGCGTGTACGTCAATTCTAATGAATGAGAGACGAAAACAATATCCAACGACATAAAGTAGAGAAAGAAATCAGGCGGCGCGCGCCATCTAGCGAGAACCAAGACAATCAAAGAATAGGATTTTCAAATATAGAGAAGCGTAAAATTGTCAAGAATATCATTAAAAATCTTTGAAAATTGTATTATATTATATTCTATTCTATTCTAAATTAATGATATAAATAGAATATGATATAAAATATCCTTAGCTAAGCATCAGAATTCACCCACAGTCGAAACAAAGGAAGAGATATATTCACATCAAGGAAGGCTCTTCGAAACAATCTAACCTAAATTGCAATAACAACAATAAGTAACCTATGATAAATCACTAGATTAACAAACATATACATACATAAACGGCACTCTCACCTAGATTTCAAACTTACTCAAAAATGCTAATTATATAAGGCAATACAGGTCATCACGGATAATCCTCAAAGGAAGTGCACATCCGAGAGGATGTCAAGGGGCAAGTCAGTAACTGTGTATAACCGCAGCAACTCGGAATAAGCGAAAGATTGTTGCATGGAATATATAAACATCTTCAAACTAACATCCGGTCAAATCTCTCAATGTCATTTAGTTGCTCACTAAAAGCAACAATATCATTCAATTACCTTAAAGGTAACCATACGAAGTAACTAATTGGTACCCTATAGTCAATAAATAGACACTTACTGTATAAACTACCCTAATGAAAAGAAATACATGGGTTGACTGTCATGCATGGCCTTCCTACGGAGACAGTCATCGTACCAATGCATCCAAGTGGGGTGTTGGTCCAACAGTAAGGACATGATCATTAAACTAAAAATTCACAATATAGAATTAGTAGGTAGTGAATCGGATCGACAATTATAAATAATAAACGCATATATAGCTGGAGACCACCAAATCCAGTCGCAACAATAAATGACAGTCTATCATAACTCGTCGCACAATTATGTTCCATAGTAATCTCCAAACGATGACACGGCACTAATAGTCGGTCCGAAACGATAAATTAAAGCAACTTTCATCTCATTTTCAATTGATCACATCAAATTCTAAGAACAAATAACATAACCTCATAAATACAGCTGACATGTACCGGTTCGATATACAGAAATCCTAATCTTTGCAAATCCGATCATAACAATTAGGAAATAATTAATGAAATGAATGAGAAATTAGAAAGATACGATATCGATACAATAAAATGGATATTGTTCAATACTCTCATTAAGAAGAGACTGCATGCACGAAGATTCAGAGAAAGGTATTGTCAAAAGTATTGCGATCTATAAAATATCGTCGTAACTCTGTCGTATATCACAAAACCTCTCAAAATTAAAACTTATGCCTGTTATTTTACTACTTAAGCTAAAATAATAAAATTCTCTTTTTCAGCTGTCTTGGTGGTCCTGAAAAGGACCGATATTTGATGATAAAATAGGTTACATTCGTTTTATTTAGTTTTGCTATCTGTCTTTTTAGGTAACAATACAGCTTGGATATTTGGCAGAACGCCGCCCTGGGCTATAGTAACTCCGGATAGGAGTTTGTTCAATTCTTCGTCGTTTCTGATGGCCAATTGCAAATGCCTAGGGATAATCCTGGTTTTCTTGTTATCTCTAGCGGCGTTACCCGCCAATTCGAGAACCTCGGCTGCCAGATATTCCATTACGGCAGCTAAGTAGACGGGAGCACCGGCCCCTACGCGTTCGGCATAATTCCCTTTCCTTAAAAGTCTGTGAATACGACCGACAGGGAATTGTAATCCCGCTCGGTTAGAACGAGACTTCGCCTTTCCCTTCACTTTTCCGCCTTTACCACGTCCGGACATTTTACTATCGATTGCTTCTAGAACTCGCTCGCCTTAGAGTTGAAATCTGTACTAAAACTGTCAACATACTAGCAACGAATTTTGTTCGTAAGCCGAACGCATGATCTCGTACGCGACCAATGAAAGGCTAACTCAGATAATAGGCGGGGCTTAGGAGTGTATTTAAGGAGCCTATAAATTCTAAGGATTCCTGAAATTTGTTTTAGTCTAGTACTTTTCGTGGTTCCTTTAATATCGTAATATTTATTTCGAAATGCCTCCGAAAACAAGCGGTAAGGCGGCCAAAAAGGCCGGTAAGGCTCAGAAAAATATCTCCAAAAGTGACAAGAAAAAGAAACGCAAGAGGAAGGAAAGCTACGCGATCTACATTTACAAAGTTTTAAAGCAAGTTCATCCCGATACGGGTATCTCCAGCAAGGCCATGTCGATCATGAATTCTTTCGTGAACGATATATTCGAAAGGATAGCCGCCGAAGCGTCCCGTCTCGCTCATTACAATAAAAGATCTACTATCACAAGCAGAGAAATCCAAACTGCCGTGCGATTATTGCTGCCCGGTGAATTGGCTAAGCACGCCGTTAGTGAAGGTACCAAAGCCGTCACTAAATATACCAGTTCTAAGTAAACCATAAGCCTTGAATATCATAAAGGAGAAAACGGTTCTTTTCAGAGCCACAATTTAGATAAATAAAAAAAGAAATAATCTTAAAAAAATTAATTTTATATATTATACAGCTGTAGTATCCAATATTGAAATACAAATTTTGTTATCAACAGTATATTATTATTCTTTGGTTATTAGTGATTACATTATTTTTTCTTTAGTTTTTAAAAACAATGCGTATAAGTACACCGACTGTTATTAATTACTAACATGTAGTCGAATATAACTCTGAGATAAAAATCCATAACTCTTTTAGTGGTTTATATAAATATCGATAAAAGAATATTAATTGAATTATCTTCTTTTTCTTTGATTAAATTTAGGTGGTTCTGAAAAGAACCGTTTTTTTTTGTTGCAAAATACGACTATAAGTAGAGTATTATAAATGATAGAAAATAAAGTTTAGGCACGTTCGCCTCTGATACGTCTGGCTAGCTGAATATCCTTGGGCATGATGGTTACTCGCTTTGCATGTATCGCACATAAATTAGTATCCTCAAAAAGGCCAACTAAATAAGCTTCGCTGGCCTCTTGTAAAGCCATTACCGCCGAACTTTGAAAACGTAAATCGGTCTTGAAATCTTGAGCGATTTCGCGAACCAATCGTTGAAAAGGTAATTTCCTAATCAATAATTCGGTGCTCTTTTGATAACGACGAATCTCCCGCAAAGCGACCGTCCCAGGTCGGTAGCGATGTGGTTTCTTAACGCCACCGGTAGCTGGAGCGCTTTTCCTGGCCGCTTTGGTAGCCAATTGTTTCCTAGGAGCTTTACCTCCTGTTGATTTTCGCGCAGTTTGCTTGGTACGAGCCATATTTTTAAAATAGAGGTAATGAGAAAAATTAACAAACGCAAACGACGGCGACCCCTTTCGGACTGATTCGGTCATAAAATCAGAGAGTCCTTTTTATAACATGTTATCTAATCTGATTGGTCCGTTTTGTGCCAGTGGGCGGAACTCAATCCTAAGTCTACAAAACCGGGCTGATTGAATGTAATCGACAACAGTTGTCCGTAGCACTCGTGTTGTGAGCGCGCTACTTATTCGAGATCATTTATTTTTTTTGTATTAGGTTCGATAAAAGATGACCGGCAGAGGTAAAGGTGGTAAAGGTTTGGGAAAAGGAGGAGCCAAGCGGCATCGTAAAGTGCTTCGTGATAATATCCAAGGTATTACGAAGCCCGCCATTAGAAGATTGGCTAGACGAGGCGGCGTAAAACGTATATCTGGTCTGATTTACGAAGAGACCAGAGGTGTTTTAAAAGTGTTTTTGGAAAACGTCATCAGAGATGCCGTTACATATACCGAACACGCCAAAAGAAAAACCGTTACCGCAATGGATGTAGTATACGCCTTGAAACGTCAAGGACGTACATTATACGGGTTTGGAGGTTAAGTCACATTTTATTCGCGAACTAACGTGAAATGTGACCCTCAAAATTAATTTTAGAAAAATTAAACAACGGTTCTTTTCAGAACCACAAATTTATCGATATTTAAAAAACGGAAGCTCTATTAGGATTTAAGGATAATCTTTCAATCATTACAATCATCATAATTTTATTTAAAATAATAATTTAAGTATAACTGGCCCTAATTATTTGAGGGTTTGGATTCCAAAACTCTATACTTAATAAATAGACCGCCCCTTAAATTCATCGTTAATTACATAGATTATATACAAGGCGCGATGTTATAATACGGTTCGATTTTACTAAAGGAGAACCGCTAGAAATAAATCCTTCATATTATTTCGACTTAATTGTTGTTTAATAAAACGATAATTATTGGTATTGGAATGTCTCTTAATTTATCTTACACACCCAAAAAACAATCTTTAAAGTACTTAAACTGTTTATTAGAATATTTTAAATAATTAGTAAGTGCAAGTCATAATATGAGTTTTAATTTTAAGTTCTTTTTTTGTTTTATTATTTTGGTGGTCCTGAAAAGGACCGATAGTTAAAAGGTTTTTGTACGACACAAAAACCCTAAGGCTCATGTAACTTATTTGGTTTTACTATCTGTTTTTTTCGGTAACAATACGGCCTGGATGTTTGGTAGAACGCCGCCCTGGGCTATAGTAACACCGGAGAGGAGTTTGTTCAGTTCTTCGTCATTTCTGATGGCCAATTGTAAATGCCTAGGGATAATCCTTGTTTTCTTGTTGTCTCTAGCGGCGTTACCTGCCAACTCGAGAACTTCGGCCGCCAAATATTCCATTACGGCAGCTAAGTAGACGGGAGCACCGGCCCCTACGCGTTCGGCATAATTTCCTTTCCTTAAAAGCCGGTGAATACGGCCAACAGGAAATTGTAATCCCGCTCGGTTGGAACGAGATTTCGCCTTTCCCTTCACTTTTCCACCCTTACCACGTCCAGACATTGTATTGCTAACTTTTTTAAACTAAAAATAACCGAAAAACTAATGGCGACAACGCTCACGTCCTTTCGACAACGAATGAACAACTGGCAGTGAACTGTCCAGCGAATAGCTTTTATTCGGCAACTTCTCAAAACACTAGTACGTTTCCTACTCGACCAATCAGAGCTTTCTACGACATAACGCCAAGAATGGGCGGAGCTTAGAAGTGTAGCGTCATTTATCAAATAATTAAACGACTATAGGTATATTTCGGTTTAGTCTTTTATCTTTTGCTGTATGGGTAGGTCGCGAATCTCATTCGTTTAAAATGCCACCGAAGACAAGCGGTAAAGCGGCAAAAAAGGCTGGAAAAGCCCAGAAAAACATTTCTAAGAGCGATAAGAAAAAGAAGCGTAGGAGGAAGGAAAGCTACGCGATTTACATATACAAAGTTTTAAAGCAGGTTCATCCCGATACGGGTATTTCCAGCAAGGCCATGTCGATTATGAATTCTTTCGTGAACGATATATTCGAAAGGATAGCCGCCGAAGCGTCGCGCCTCGCCCATTACAATAAAAGATCGACCATCACGAGCAGAGAAATCCAAACCGCCGTTAGGTTATTGTTACCCGGTGAATTGGCTAAGCATGCCGTTAGCGAAGGTACCAAAGCTGTCACTAAATATACCAGTTCTAAGTAAACGAAATATATTATTTTGAAGGTGATCATAATAATATGAAGGGTGGAAAACGGCTCTTTTCAGAGCCCCAAAATGTTTAAAGAAGAAAAAAAGAAATAAACTATTGTTAAGAAGATAGGATATATACGAAGTCAAATAAATTAAAATATAGTAATCGTTCATAAAAATGTTAAAATATCCAGAAAAAAATATTTTATTTTATATATTCATTCCTTTACGGTAACATAATAACAGTATATGTGATACCCCTTTCTTATCGTGATATAAACTTCAAGTCAATCCAGCAGGTGTTCACACCTTATTACTAAGGATTCCTCAATATTCACAATATATTTGTGAGCATAATATTCTAAATTCAATTCACAAATATTATAACTAAAGCGTCATATAAACGGAAAAAATATCAATGTCTCTTTTTTCTAATAGAAGTTGGTGGTTCTGAGAAGAACCTTTTTTTTTCATATAAATACAAAAAACGACCTTAATATAGGACAGCCGTAGCATTTATGCACGTTCGCCTCTAATGCGTCTGGCTAATTGAATGTCCTTAGGCATGATAGTTACTCGTTTAGCATGGATCGCACACAAATTGGTGTCTTCAAAGAGACCAACCAAATAGGCCTCGCTAGCTTCTTGCAAAGCCATCACTGCCGAACTTTGGAAACGTAAATCGGTCTTGAAATCCTGAGCGATTTCGCGAACCAATCGTTGGAAAGGCAATTTCCTAATCAATAATTCGGTACTCTTCTGATAGCGTCGGATTTCTCTTAGAGCGACCGTACCGGGTCTGTAACGATGCGGTTTTTTAACACCACCGGTAGCGGGAGCGCTTTTCCTGGCTGCTTTAGTAGCCAATTGTTTTCTGGGAGCCTTACCTCCGGTTGATTTTCGAGCAGTTTGCTTGGTACGAGCCATCGTCTAAACGGGTCTGACTTCAAACGTGTAGGAAGAATTACAAGCGCAAGCACCAACGAACTTTTGGAAACTGATCGAAGGTGTCAAAGAAATCTCCCTTTTTAATAATGTGTGAAGATATTCTGATTGGTCCGGCTAGCATCTGTGGGCGGGACCCGATTCGAACTCAACAAAACCCATGGTAGGATTTGAAATTGAAATAGTTACCCGTAGTATTCGAGGTGTACGCTGCACAATTCGATTATAAATTTGCTTTCTTTTAATACTAAATTGAATAAATCATGACGGGCAGAGGTAAAGGTGGTAAAGGTTTGGGAAAAGGAGGCGCTAAGCGGCATCGTAAAGTGCTTCGTGATAATATCCAAGGTATTACGAAACCCGCCATCAGAAGATTGGCTAGGCGGGGTGGAGTTAAACGTATATCCGGTCTAATTTATGAAGAAACCAGAGGTGTATTAAAAGTATTTTTGGAAAACGTTATCAGAGACGCCGTCACTTATACCGAACACGCCAAAAGGAAAACCGTTACTGCCATGGATGTAGTATACGCCCTCAAACGCCAAGGACGAACCCTATACGGATTTGGCGGTTAAATAAAGTATTATATATGCTGACCAATTAAAACAGAACAACGTATCTATTCAACTAAAGAAAACAACGGTTCTTTTCAGAGCCACAAATTTACTAGCATAAAAAAAGAAATTTATTATTCGAAAATGGACTAAGATGACGTTAAATTTTATTAAATATCTGCTCCTTTCATCTAAGATTTACTTGTAAAGTAACAAATATACTGCATTATAATAGACGATCGTAATATAAAAAGATAGATAAAGTTTAAAATAAGATTTCATAATAAATGTTAGGTTAATGACAAGAATGTAAATGATGGTGAACAATCGAATACCGAATCTTCGTTGAAGCTTTAATATAGTTTTCCTTTAGAGAGAAAATACTCCGAGATAAACTTCGCGTCGATGAGCTTGGAGAATCCTTAAGATTTCAAAGAAGGTACGGTAGTTCTACGCACGTATGTATGGAGATCGCGTTCCATGTATTTATTGACTTTAGATAACTATTTATGAAAACAGATTTCAACTAAAGAAGCAAAATATACTATAATATATATGAGCATTGTATCGATACAGAAGGGTTTGACACGATATTCTTATAGACGTCTCGATATCGTTGCTCACCCGATACGTTCGATTGTAACCCAGAGTTCGGATGGTGTTAAGAAACCGTTAAATAAGAAGTATATTAGTATAGGATCGGTTAATTTTCATGTCATTGTTTTCTTACAGTTAATTCGACAACGGTACGTTTCGATATAGATTCGTTTTGGACAACGAACAATCTGTACCGCATCAATTAGGAATAATATGTCTCGTTTCTCCAATAATAGCATTAGATCTGTACGGAATTGCATTTATATCAAAAGACGATATATCGGGGGACGTAGATTTGAAAAGATATATTTTCATAGTTATAACCGAAAGTCTATAACTCGAATGTAAATTGGTAGTTTCGACGGAATCGAGAGCAACGCTTGATTTTGTGCTTCCTTCTAAGACGATAGTCAACGTAAAATTTATTGGTAAAGTTTGCTACTTCTACTACGTTTTATCTTTTAACGCCTCGAACATAAATCGTATGATATTCTAAAGGATTTATGTATTTAATATGAGAAATAAGTAAACGGTTCCAAGCTCGATGAACGTTTCGACGAAGCCGGAATATGGAACGTCGTTCGCGCTCGACCGTTCAGTCCTCCGTTCGGCTCATATCATATAGGGTACGCATTAAATGAGAGCGACCGCCAGACAGTTAAAATACGCGAACGAGAAGCATACGCACGTACGTAACTTTGTCAAACGAATCGTGATTAGAACGTTCTTATAAGAAAATTAAGAAATTATATCAGAATGTCGGACGTCGATATTAGCGGACAAGCGGTTTCTCCTTCGTCGAATCAAGGGAGTGGAGGAAATTCCGCCGCCGTTGTTAACGCATCGTCAACAGGCACACCGGCCGGGTCGAATTCATCTTCGGTGTCGGCTACGGGAGCCGCATCAGCTACAGCCGGTAGCGCAGGTTCGTCTGCAGGAGGGAAGAAAGAAAAATCCACTTCGAGCAAGGCGAAGAGTTCTAAATCGAAAGTTAGTCATCCTCCGATCGCTGATATGGTAACGAGTGCAATTAAAGGATTGAAAGAGAAAGGCGGAACTTCCTTCAGAGCTATTAAAAAATACATAGCGGCCAATTACAAAGTGGATGCTGACAAATTATCGCCCTTTATAAAGAAATATATAAAGACGTGGATCGCTTCGGGTGTTTTGGTACAAACGAAGGGCAAAGGAGCTTCCGGATCATTTAAATTAGCGGCTTCGGCACGTAAAGCAGGAGGTACGACAGCCGCAGGTACGAAGAAAAGAAAAACGGCCACTGCCAAAACCGGACAGAAAAATAAACGAAAACCAGTAGGAGGTGCCGCGACAGCTACGACAGCCGGTGGTAAAAAAGCGTCTGCCAAAAAAAACCTCAGAGAAAACGGAAAAAAAGACGACCGCCGCCTCCGCCTCAACTAAGAAAACCACAGCTAAAAGTAAGAAAGGTGAATCTGCAACTTTGGCCGAGAAAAAAGCTTCTGCCAAAAAAGCCGTCGAAAAGAAAACAGGAAAGAAATCTACCGCCGCCACGACTACGTCCGCTTCCAATGCCGCCGCTAATAGTTCATCTTCGAAAGCAGCAAAAAGCAACACGGCCGCAAGATCCCCGAAATCGCCTTCCAAAGCGAAAAAATCTAATAAAGCCGGACCTACGAAAAAGCCCAAGGCGCCTAAACCGAAAAGTGCTAAGACGACGACCTCAACTGTTCGTGTTGCCGCTGGTGAAGGTGCGAAAACTAAAAAACCAGTATCACCAAAGAAAAAGAAATAAAACTATTTCTACTACGTATGACGATATATTAAACAGGCGACACATTTCATCGTCAGATCAAGAAGACACGGAGTTGAAAATTACAAATATCCCGACACTCCTGGACGTGCTACGACTTCCCTAAAAAATACGTTCGTCCAAGACCGTATTTTTTTAATAGAAAAAAAAACGGTTCTTTTCAGAACCACAATATAACTTTATAAAAGAAAGAATATTTATATAATTTATTTATTATCTTATTATTACTTAAATGATTATTTTCTAGATAGAGCCGTAACTAATTAGGGAACCGATCGATCGATACTCTAAAACAGTAATAAAGGAATATTCAGTACAGATCAGATTATTTATAAATTTTCTAGTTAATATTTATTCTTTAATAAGAACGCGTATTCTAACTTCTTTTTTATACGATTTTGTTGGCCCTGAAAAGGACCGATATTAAAGGGCGTATGCAAAACTTTAAACGGTTTGCGTTATCTATTTGGTTTTGCTGTCTGTCTTTTTAGGCAATAATACTGCTTGAATGTTAGGCAAGACGCCGCCCTGGGCAATAGTAACGCCAGATAACAGTTTATTCAATTCCTCGTCGTTTCTGATGGCCAATTGTAAATGCCTAGGGATAATCCTTGTTTTCTTGTTGTCTCTAGCGGCGTTACCCGCCAACTCGAGAACTTCGGCCGCCAGATATTCCATTACGGCAGCTAAGTAAACGGGAGCACCGGCCCCTACGCGTTCGGCATAATTTCCTTTCCTTAGAAGTCGGTGAATACGACCGACAGGAAATTGTAATCCCGCACGATTGGAACGAGACTTCGCCTTTCCCTTCACTTTTCCGCCTTTACCACGTCCGGACATGTTAATCTCGATCGTTGTTAGATACTGCTCACCTTTAAATCAAAAACGGTACTGGAAATTTCTTACAGATCGGCCTGGAATTTTGTCCGCGAGCCAAACTCGTTATATCATACGCGACCAATCAGACTCTAACTCGGGCTATGGGCGGGGCTTAGAAGTGTTCCTTCGAATGTTATAAGTTCTAGAATTAAAGGCATTTTTTTAGTTAAGTACTCTTTGAGGTACGTGAGACGTCGGGATTTTTATTTCGAAATGCCACCGAAGACAAGCGGTAAGGCGGCCAAGAAAGCCGGAAAAGCCCAGAAAAATATCTCTAAGAGCGACAAGAAAAAGAAGCGCAGGAGGAAGGAAAGCTATGCGATTTACATATACAAAGTTTTAAAGCAGGTTCATCCCGATACGGGTATCTCCAGCAAGGCCATGTCGATCATGAATTCTTTCGTGAACGATATATTCGAAAGGATAGCCGCCGAAGCGTCGCGTCTCGCCCATTACAATAAGAGATCAACGATCACGAGCAGAGAAATCCAAACCGCCGTTAGGTTATTGTTACCCGGTGAGTTGGCTAAGCACGCCGTTAGCGAAGGTACCAAAGCAGTCACCAAATATACCAGTTCTAAGTAAATTAATTCACATACCTATGTGTGTTTCAATATACTACTTACCTGCAAAATCGGTTCTTTTCAGAACCACAATTGGATATACATTTTAAAAAATGAAATGTTAAACAGTAGCTGACATTTTATAAAAACAGAATTTTCAGATATATATATATATATTGTAGTTATTGTATTGAATTATATTATATCATTATAATCTGTTATATAGTAAGTATATAGAATAAGTTTTGTAAAAATGGTACGGCCCGAGATTGTTATTTAAAAATAAGGTAAAGTATTTCTGGAGTGACTTCGAAAATATGTGTATTCATTTTTATTACGTTTATGACTATATGATAATTAATTTATTTTTCCTAACTGTGGCTAATTGTGGATTGTGGCTAATTTCTACACGATAAGTATTAATCACGGGAACGTCTCGAAATGAACAAATAGGAACTGTAATTAATCAAGAATTTAGAATGGAACTATCGTCCTAATATAATGAGGATCGTCAAAGAGAAGATACTTTTTTTTTCGTTTACTAGGTTGACCTTGCTTGGGGACAGTGGAACTCAGTGGAAAATCGCTGATGGTGGGTGAGGAGGATAGGCCTGTGGTCAGAATCGATATCTTGGAGTACTTGCAGGTCAGAGGCTTGATTCGAATTTTGATAGATAAAAAAGTCAATTATTGTCGGTCGATTGGAGGAGTAGTGAGTTGGTTCGCTTGGAGCAATAAGCCCAAGTTCCAACTCATCTATTATCCCGGCCGATAGTAATTCTTCCAATAGCTGTGTGGTTGATGGCGTTGAAAATGGCCTGAAAATCTCCTTGGTCATCTGAATATGTTCCGAAGAGTATTTCGCCAATGGAGATCGGGTTCGTGTTCTAGTGGAATCCAGACCAGCCAGACGACTGTTATCTTGAGTTCCCCGTACATGAGTGGGGGGAGGAATTGGTCTTTTGGGTTTGGTTGTTTTTGGAGTAGGTCGGCACTTGCATCCCGAGTAATTTGCGGTGTATGGTTCTCAACAGTTGGTGCATTTCGGCGGGGAATTTCTGTCTTTGGGACTTGACGTAGGCCGGAGTGGCTTTACAGTTGGCCGATGAATGACCGTAGAATTGGCAGTTAAAACGTTGAACGCGCCTGCCGTTGCCGCGCTGGGCTTGGACTTTTACCACCTGATTCATTAGGCGGTCGACCGCGAAGATACGGCGTTCCTCTCGAGGAACCGACCAACATGGATTGGATTGAAACCGAGCTTCATGAGCGCGGTTCGGACTTCGAGTTACCATTACGTCGAGAGAGAAATATAATATATTAGCTGACCCCGCAGACACTCCGTACCCTGTACTCAATGGATAAATAAAGGATTCATTCTATCAAATTCTTCGTTCAAATCACTTTCGAATCATCCTTAGGAACATTCTGATATCGGAAAACCTTATCCGTAGTCGATAAACGATATCTAACGGATGAATTATAGAAAATGGCCAATAAGCGGCAAATATCCGATCGTAAGGGTGCACCATCGTTTCGGCGAATCATTCTTTTGGAATCTTACGTTCTACAAGCAAAACATTTATTCATAGGTATATACCGATAATAACGAACGGGCCGACGTAACAACCTAAAATGTCCTGAAATACGTGAGAACAGTTTTACTCCGATCGCCGTATCGATATGTGACAGTATCCATCCTATGAAGGATCTTTACATTCTACTAGCATAATTTTATGGATCGGAATTTTCCGACTTTTAAAGAACGTGATCGGCAGTCTAGAAACGGCCTGAGGACGTATTAACACGAGAGGTTAAAATTATTGCTTTAGAAGTTCACGTTGTCTAAAGCTAAAGTTTATTCATCGGAACATTCCGATAATAACGAGAACGGGCAGACGTAAAAACGAAAAATTTGCGCAACGTCCGTATAAACGATCTGTTCTAAAACACCCATACATTTCCGATAGCTGGCGAGAGACCCGCGCTTAAATCGTGTGCGCTTCTACGTGGGGCGATACGAGAGACGGATACGACGGGTCGGGTCGACCGGCGCTGTGACACTTTTACCGAGTGGCTTTTGATCAGCGAAGGTGGTATTACATATTATATGTTAATATATAAGATCCGAACCGTATTTTTTTATTTATCTAAATAAAAAGCGTATTTCGTCGTGTTATTATATATTCGTAACGCTCTCGCGATTTTGTATCGTCGTTTCGTTGTTCTTCCTGGTCGGTTTTTTTCGATATATCGGGAAGCGTACGACGACGACGACGGTATCACTGCGAGATCGCGAATTCGGCGGGAACATTCGGCTTCGTTAGAAGAAGATGATCCACGATTCATATGCGATTGGAATTATTATTTTTATGGACGTATCGGTTTTTCATCGGAACGTTCATAAAACAGCAACACATTTTGCGATAGCTCTCTGCTCTCCGAGCGAGAATAAAATAAAAAATCACGAAACGTTTCTCGTACGAGGTTTCCTTGTCGCTTTATATATTTCTATCTAGCGAAGGGTTCGGAGAGAATGTTTTTCGAGGTCTTATAAACGCCGAACGATATTTTGCGGCATCCAATTTTCGACGTAGTCGACGATCGTCGTCGATAATCGAGATAATTGGGTGCCTAGTCGATCGGTTGTGTATAAAAAAAACAAAAGATGTGTCTAAGATGATGATATCGTTTTGTTTTATTAGACAACTAATATTAAAATGTAAGAGCGTGGCGCCTCGGACCGGTTTTTCCGTCGTCTAGGCGCGCTATCATGCACCTCCTTTTTATTAGTCGTCGATATATATTATATATCGTCGTCTTACGCACACGTTTCTTTATAAGTCAAACTTATAAAATAAACTGTGTCTGTATTTGTTTTATCTGCTTCGTGTCGATAAAATAATAAGAACAGTTCCCTGGTTGATCCTGCCAGTAGTCATATGCTTGTCTCAAAGATTAAGCCATGCATGTCTCAGTACATACCGAATTAAGGTGAAACCGCGAAAGGCTCATTAAATCAGTTATGGTTCCTTAGATCGTACCCACAATTACTTGGATAACTGTGGTAATTCTAGAGCTAATACATGCAAACAGAGCTCCGACCAGAGATGGAAGGAGTGCTTTTATTAGATCAAAACCAATCGGTTTCGGGTTCGCGCTCGTCATCGTACAACTTGGTGACTCTGAATAACTTTAAGCTGATCGCACGGTCTCGCACCGGCGACACATCTTTCAAATGTCTGCCTTATCAACTGTCGATGGTAGGTTCTGCGCCTACCATGGTCGTAACGGGTAACGGGGAATCAGGGTTCGATTCCGGAGAGGGAGCCTGAGAAACGGCTACCACATCCAAGGAAGGCAGCAGGCGCGCAAATTACCCACTCCCGGCACGGGGAGGTAGTGACGAAAAATAACGATACGGGACTCATCCGAGGCCCCGTAATCGGAATGAGTACACTCTAAACCCTTTAACGAGGATCAATTGGAGGGCCAGTCTGGTGCCAGCAGCCGCGGTAATTCCAGCTCCAATAGCGTATATTAAAGTTGTTGCGGTTAAAAAGCTCGTAGTCGAATTTGTGTCTCGCGCCGCCGGTTCATCGTTCGCGGTGTTAACTGGCGTGTTTTTCGCGAGACGTCCTGCCGGTGGGCTTAGTCGTGTCGCGTCGCCGTCGCGCGTGCGTTTCGGCGTGCGTGTTGTGCGCGTCGTGGTTACGACGGCCCAACTCAATCCTGCCGCGGTGCTCTTTACTGAGTGTCGAGGTGGGCCGGCACGTTTACTTTGAACAAATTAGAGTGCTCAAAGCAGGCTAAAATTTCGCCTGAATACTGTATGCATGGAATAATGGAATAGGACCTCGGTTCTATTTTGTTGGTTTTCGGAACCCCGAGGTAATGATTAATAGGAACGGATGGGGGCATTCGTATTGCGACGTTAGAGGTGAAATTCTTGGATCGTCGCAAGACGAACAGAAGCGAAAGCATTTGCCAAAAACGCTTTCATTGATCAAGAACGAAAGTTAGAGGTTCGAAGGCGATCAGATACCGCCCTAGTTCTAACCTTAAACGATGCCAGCTAGCGATCCGTCGACGTTCCCTAATATGACTCGACGGGCAGCTTCCGGGAAACCAAAGCTTTTGGGTTCCGGGGGAAGTATGGTTGCAAAGCTGAAACTTAAAGGAATTGACGGAAGGGCACCACCAGGAGTGGAGCCTGCGGCTTAATTTGACTCAACACGGGAAACCTCACCAGGCCCGGACACCGGAAGGATTGACAGATTGAGAGCTCTTTCTTGATTCGGTGGGTGGTGGTGCATGGCCGTTCTTAGTTGGTGGAGCGATTTGTCTGGTTAATTCCGATAACGAACGAGACTCTAGCCTGCTAACTAGGCGCTTTTTGACATCCTAAAGGCCCGCCGGCCGCGTTGCTTTCGGGTTTCGCGGTTCGTGCGCGGTTTTTACTGTCGGCGTACAAACTATTCTTCTTAGAGGGACAGGCGGCTTCTAGCCGCACGAGATTGAGCAATAACAGGTCTGTGATGCCCTTAGATGTTCTGGGCCGCACGCGCGCTACACTGAAGGAATCAGCGTGTCTTCCCTGGCCGAGCGGCCCGGGTAACCCGCTGAACCTCCTTCGTGC
This sequence comes from Rhynchophorus ferrugineus, assembly GCF_030347505.1. Classification (NCBI taxonomy): domain Eukaryota; kingdom Metazoa; phylum Arthropoda; class Insecta; order Coleoptera; family Curculionidae; genus Rhynchophorus; species Rhynchophorus ferrugineus. The sequence continues at coordinate 22,925 of NW_027473178.1, forward strand.
TAGGGATTGGGGCTTGCAATTGTTCCCCATGAACGAGGAATTCCCAGTAAGCGCGAGTCATAAGCTCGCGTTGATTACGTCCCTGCCCTTTGTACACACCGCCCGTCGCTACTACCGATTGAATGATTTAGTGAGGTCTTCGGATCGACACGCGATGGCGTTTCGGCGTCGTCGATGTGTAGGAAAAGATGACCAAACTTGATCATTTAGAGGAAGTAAAAGTCGTAACAAGGTTTCCGTAGGTGAACCTGCGGAAGGATCATTACAGTGTGTTGTTATGCCTATATATATATAATAGGTAAACGTACAAGTCTGTAAAAATCATTGTCGAACGTTAAAGAGCCATCTACGAAGTTCGGAAGTTCCGATCGAATTTCGACGTCGTCAACGTAGCTGTTTTCGGGTACCTATAATATATGGTTTTAAAAGATGTACGCCCGAAAGCGGAGATATATACGATGAAGATGTTGTTATATAGGACGACGAGTAATAATCGTCGGCCTACGACGGATTTCGTTATAAATGGACAAATCGAGCGCAAAATAAAACGATTTTGCCAATTATATTTCTAATCGACGTTTCGATCCTCATATCGACGAACATATACGATGATCGGTAATGTGATTAGTTTACGAAAATCTTATCACCCTTCGTTTGTTTCATTCCAAAAGGGTGAGATTTAGTTTACGAAAATATTGCCAAACTATGATCAGCGTATGCTCTTTTGTTGTCGTACGAGGTGAGACGACGAAAATTTACAACGAACGTCACCATTTCGAGTAGTCTGTCTCCGCTCCTCTCGTTGTGTGTAGTGGAGAAGACGAAAATAAACCGTAAGAGCGTTTTAAAGTCGACGGCGGCTGCGAAAGGGGCGCAAGCGCTGTCTATGACGTGAGCGCGCGTCGTCGTCGTCGTCGTCGTCTTATAATAGAAACGTTTCGATATGCGTTTAAAACCTAACTTAAAAAAAGATTACCCTAAACGGTGGATCACTTGGCTCGTGGGTCGATGAAGAACGCAGCTAATTGCGCGTCAACTTGTGAACTGCAGGACACATGAACATCGACATTTCGAACGCACATTGCGGTCCTGGGATCTCATACCCGGACCACTCCTGGCTGAGGGTCGTATCTCATTTCAAGACTGCTCGGATTTTCTTTGATCTTCGCGATCGACGAGAAATGTCTGAGCGTGCTGAGCGTATAAGCGCGATTCGATCGCGACGTTCTAAAACGTGACAGCGGACCCGTACGTGTGACCTAACTCTCTCGTACGGGTCGTACGAATATGAAAGGGATGAGACGTGTTTAAAACGGTCGTTCGCACGTTTTTGTGATAAACGTAGCGCGCACCATTAATACGATCGTCGTATCCGATAAAATTAGTTTTTAATCGACGTCGGATCGTAGGTGCGTTGTCTCTCGAATACGAGGGAGAAAACACCGTTTTTCGACGGCGCGTCTTTTCCATTCTAAACTTTTATATTTCGTATTGGCTCCTAATCTTCATTATTATGATGATTACGAGCGCCACGCATATTAAACTAGCGACCTCAGAGCAGGTGAGACTACCCGCTGAATTTAAGCATATTACTAAGCGGAGGAAAAGAAACTAACTAGGATTCCCTTAGTAGCTGCGAGCGAACAGGGATTAGCCCAGCACCGAATCCCGCGACCGACATCGGGCGCCGGGAAATGTGGTGTTCGGGAGGGTCCATTATCTCGACGTTACGTCGCGCGTCCAAGTCCATCTTGAACGGGGCAACAGCCCATAGAGGGTGCCAGGCCCGTAGCGACCGTGACTGACGGCGAGAGGATCTCTCCTTAGAGTCGGGTTGCTTGAGAGTGCAGCCCTAAGCGGGTGGTAAACTCCATCTAAGGCTAAATATAACCACGAGACCGATAGCGAACAAGTACCGTGAGGGAAAGTTGAAAAGCACTTTGAAGAGAGAGTTCAAGAGTACGTGAAACCGTTTAGGGGTAAACCTGAGAAACCCGAAAGGTCGAAGGGAGAAATTCATTCGCGGCTCGTAGTAGGCGGCGTGCGATCGCGTGACACGTGACGTTTCGGCGTTGC
>NW_027473178.1:30000-43318 GCF_030347505.1 Rhynchophorus ferrugineus
CTTTTTATTTGTCTAAATTCGTTCTTGGGAACATTTTCCGTACATAAATATATCGCATTGATATACATCGATGATACATTTATGTATGCTTGTATAAATAACAAAGGCGAATAGAGAGGATGTCAATCTTTTCTATTCGCCTTTTTATTTGTCTAAATTCGTTCTTGGGAACATTTTCCGTACATAAATATATCGCATTGATATACATCGACGACGCATTTATGTATGCATGTATAAATAACAAAGGCGAATAGAGAGGATGTCAATCTTTTCTATTCGCCTTTTTATTTGTCTAAATTCGTTCTTGGGAACATTTTCCGTACATAAATATATCGCATTGATATACATCGACGATGCATTTATGTATGCCTGTATAAATAACAAAGGCGAATAGAGAGGATGTCAATCTTTTCTATTCGCCTTTTTATTTGTCTAAATTCGTTCTTGGGAACATTTTCCGTACATAAATATATCGCATTGATATACATCGACGACGCATTTATGTATGCATGTATAAATAACAAAGGCGAATAGAGAGGATGTCAATCCTTTCTATTCGCCTTTTTATTTGTCTAAATTCGTTCTTGGGAACATTTTCCGTACATAAATATATCGCATTGATATACATCGATGATACATTTATGTATGCTTGTATAAATAACAAAGGCGAATAGAGAGGATGTCAATCCTTTCTATTCGCCTTTTTATTTGTCTAAATTCGTTCTTGGGAACATTTTCCGTACATAAATATATCGCATTGATATACATCGATGATACATTTATGTATGCTTGTATAAATAACAAAGGCGAATAGAGAGGATGTCAATCTTTTCTATTCGCCTTTTTATTTGTCTAAATTCGTTCTTGGGAACATTTTCCGTACAAAAATATATCGCATTGATATACATCGACGATGCATTTATGTATGCCTGTATAAATAACAAAGGCGAATAGAGAGGATGTCAATATTTTCTATTCGCCTTTTTATTTGTCTAAATTCGTTCTTGGGAACATTTTCCGTACATAAATATATCGCATTGATATACATCGACGATGCATTTATGTATGCCTGTATAAATAACAAAGGCGAATAGAGAGGATGTCAATCTTTTCTATTCGCCTTTTTATTTGTCTAAATTCGTTCTTGGGAACATTTTCCGTACATAAGTATATTGCATATAATATGCGTATGTATATAAAGACAAATACAAGGGATGTAAATCTCTTTTATTTTGCTAAATTCGTTTTACAGAACGTTGTGTAAACTTAAGGATATCATTCATCTTAACCGATAAGCACCTAGCCTATACTCTTTTTGTATTCTATTATCATGTTTGGAAACATTTTCTTACGATTTCCAGAATTAAATTCACTATTTTAATTCGGAACATTGTCTTAAATGTACGTTCAGTTCGAAGACGAACCACAAGATACGTTTATAAGTTATACCTTATGAGACTATTAAATATACAGTTTTCAGACCTAATGCGATGAACTATCAAAAAACAATTAAAAAACATCGCCCCGTGCGGAAATTGAATTGGAGACTAATTCCATTCATCTGAATTCGATCATTACCCGCATTGTACTTCTAGAGCCCGTTCGGTCCGATGGCGAATAAAATCCGCGTTTCAGTATATCATATGCGGTTAAACGGTGAGGCCAGTTACAACTGCATTAAAACCTCCGATGTATACCTGAATATAGCGGGAGGACGCCCGCATAATTTGACGAACCTTCAAGTGCACCTACTTATGAGGGACCATATAATACCAATTCGACATGACGAGAATTCAGAGCCAAATCGATATCACATGGCAACTATATTTGGTTCTAATGAAATGAAGGATCAACGAACATGAAGACATGCTCATCAATCACAGATACATGGAATTCTGTATCGTCGCAACCGATAATACGTACAACCTTCGATTGGAATGAATTAATCAAAAAAATTGGACGAAAATAGTTTAGACATTCAGAAAACTGACAATTAGGTAAAACTGTAAAACCTGCTTTAAATAGAAACCACATTAATCAAAAAAGGTCATGCATTGTAATACGATTAGTTACGAAAGTAGCCTAACCTTTGGACCATTTTGAATTTTAACTTATCGAGATATCGTTCGCGGGTAAACGGCGGGACTAACTACCACCGCCTTGACAACCGCAGCCTATGCCCGAACAAATCAGGAAGGCGCGTGCATGGATTAACGAGATTCCCACTGTCCTTATCTAAAATTTTACGCAATACTGCCGCGACGGAACCGAACAGGCGCTCGGAGACCCGTACGTGAACCGTCCCCGATACTTACGCAGGAAAGACCAGCTCGGAGCTTTAACAAGCACCAGAGCCATAGACAGATAGTCTACATTTCAAAATGTCCATATACTTACGCAGGAAAGACCAGCTCAGCAGATCGCGTTCGGATCCGTTCAGAGAAGGATCGAGATGCCGAGCGCGGGTAAACGGCGGGACTAACTACCACCGCCTTGACAACCGCAGCCTATGCCCGAACATATCAGGAAGGCGCGTGCATGGATTAACGAGATTCCCACTGTCCTTATCTAAAATTTTACGCAATACTGCCGCGACGGAACCGAACAGGCGCTCGGAGACCCGTACGTGAACCGTTCCCGATACTTACGCAGGAAAGACCAGCTCGGAGCTTTAACAAGCACCAGAGCCATAGACAGATAGTCTACATTTCAAAATGTCCATATACTTACGCAGGAAAGACCAGCTCAGCAGATCGCGTTCGGATCCGTTCAGAGAAGGATCGAGATGCCGAGCGCGGGTAAACGGCGGGACTAACTACCACCAACTTGACAACCGCAGCCTATGCCCGAACATATCAGGAAGGCGCGTGCATGGATTAACGAGATTCCCACTGTCCTTATCTAAAATTTTACGCAATACGGCCGCGACGGAACCGAACAGGCGCTCGGAGACCCGTACGTGAACCGTCCCCGATACTTACGCAGGAAAGACCAGCTCGGAGCTTTAACAAGCACCAGAGCCATAGACAGATAGTCTACATTTCAAAATGTCCATATACTTACGCAGGAAAGACCAGCTCAGACCTTTAACAAGCACCAGAGCCATAGACTCATGGTCTACATTTCAAAATGTCCCTAACTAAGATCGCGTTCGGATCCGTTCAGAGAAGGATCGAGATGCCGAGCGCGGGTAAACGGCGGGACTAACTACCACCACCTTGACAACCGCAGCCTATGCCCGAACATATCAGGAAGGCGCGTGCATGGATTAACGAGATTCCCACTGTCCTTATCTAAAATTTTACGCAATACGGCCGCGACGGAACCGAACAGGCGCTCGGAGACCCGTACGTGAACCGTCCCCGATACTTACGCAGGAAAGACCAGCTCGGAGCTTTAACAAGCACCAGAGCCATAGACAGATAGTCTACATTTCAAAATGTCCATATACTTACGCAGGAAAGACCAGCTCAGCAGATCGCGTTCGGATCCGTTCAGAGAAGGATCGAGATGCCGAGCGCGGGTAAACGGCGGGACTAACTACCACCACCTTGACAACCGCAGCCTATGCCCGAACATATCAGGAAGGCGCGTGCATGGATTAACGAGATTCCCACTGTCCTTATCTAAAATTTTACGCAATACGGCCGCGACGGAACCGAACAGGCGCTCGGAGACCCGTACGTGAACCGTCCCCGATACTTACGCAGGAAAGACCAGCTCGGAGCTTTAACAAGCACCAGAGCCATAGACAGATAGTCTACATTTCAAAATGTCCATATACTTACGTAGGAAAGACCAGCTCAGACCTTTAACAAGCACCAGAGCCATAGACTCATGGTCTACAATTCAAAATGTCCCTAACTAAGATCGCGTTCGGATCCGTTCAGAGAAGGATCGAGATGCCGAGCGCGGGTAAACGGCGGGACTAACTACCACCACCTTGACAACCGCAGCCTATGCCCGAACATATCAGGAAGGCGCGTGCATGGATTAACGAGATTCCCACTGTCCTTATCTAAAATTTTACGCAATACGGCCGCGACGGAACCGAACAGGCGCTCGGAGACCCGTACGTGAACCGTCCCCGATACTTACGCAGGAAAGACCAGCTCGGAGCTTTAACAAGCACCAGAGCCATAGACAGATAGTCTACATTTCAAAATGTCCATATACTTACGCAGGAAAGACCAGCTCAGCAGATCGCGTTCGGATCCGTTCAGAGAAGGATCGAGATGCCGAGCGCGGGTAAACGGCGGGACTAACTACCACCACCTTGACAACCGCAGCCTATGCCCGAACATATCAGGAAGGCGCGTGCATGGATTAACGAGATTCCCACTGTCCTTATCTAAAATTTTACGCAATACGGCCGCGACGGAACCGAACAGGCGCTCGGAGACCCGTACGTGAACCGTCCCCGATACTTACGCAGGAAAGACCAGCTCGGAGCTTTAACAAGCACCAGAGCCATAGACAGATAGTCTACATTTCAAAATGTCCATATACTTACGCAGGAAAGACCAGCTCAGACCTTTAACAAGCACCAGAGCCATAGACTCATGGTCTACATTTCAAAATGTCCCTAACTAAGATCGCGTTCGGATCCGTTCAGAGAAGGATCGAGATGCCGAGCGCGGGTAAACGGCGGGACTAACTACCACCACCTTGACAACCGCAGCCTATGCCCGAACATATCAGGAAGGCGCGTGCATGGATTAACGAGATTCCCACTGTCCTTATCTAAAATTTTACGTAATACGGCCGCGACGGAACCGAACAGGCGCTCGGAGACCCGTACGTGAACCGTCCCCGATACTTACGCAGGAAAGACCAGCTCGGAGCTTTAACAAGCACCAGAGCCATAGACAGATAGTCTACATTTCAAAATGTCCATATACTTACGCAGGAAAGACCAGCTCAGACCTTTAACAAGCACCAGAGCCATAGACTCATGGTCTACATTTCAAAATGTCCCTAACTAAGATCGCGTTCGGATCCGTTCAGAGAAGGATCGAGATGCCGAGCGCGGGTAAACGGCGGGACTAACTACCACCACCTTGACAACCGCAGCCTATGCCCGAACATATCAGGAAGGCGCGTGCATGGATTAACGAGATTCCCACTGTCCTTATCTAAAATTTTACGCAATACGGCCGCGACGGAACCGAACAGGCGCTCGGAGACCCGTACGTGAACCGTCCCCGATACTTACGCAGGAAAGACCAGCTCGGAGCTTTAACAAGCACCAGAGCCATAGACAGATAGTCTACATTTCAAAATGTCCATATACTTACGTAGGAAAGACCAGCTCAGACCTTTAACAAGCACCAGAGCCATAGACTCATGGTCTACAATTCAAAATGTCCCTAACTAAGATCGCGTTCGGATCCGTTCAGAGAAGGATCGAGATGCCGAGCGCGGGTAAACGGCGGGACTAACTACCACCACCTTGACAACCGCAGCCTATGCCCGAACATATCAGGAAGGCGCGTGCATGGATTAACGAGATTCCCACTGTCCTTATCTAAAATTTTACGCAATACTGCCGCGACGGAACCGAACAGGCGCTCGGAGACCCGTACGTGAACCGTTCCCGATACTTACGCAGGAAAGACCAGCTCGGAGCTTTAACAAGCACCAGAGCCATAGACAGATAGTCTACATTTCAAAATGTCCATATACTTACGCAGGAAAGACCAGCTCAGACCTTTAACAAGCACCAGAGCCATAGACTCATGGTCTACATTTCAAAATGTCCCTAACTAAGATCGCGTTCGGATCCGTTCAGAGAAGGATCGAGATGCCGAGCGCGGGTAAACGGCGGGACTAACTACCACCACCTTGACAACCGCAGCCTATGCCCGAACATATCAGGAAGGCGCGTGCATGGATTAACGAGATTCCCACTGTCCTTATCTAAAATTTTACGCAATACGGCCGCGACGGAACCGAACAGGCGCTCGGAGACCCGTACGTGAACCGTCCCCGATACTTACGCAGGAAAGACCAGCTCGGAGCTTTAACAAGCACCAGAGCCATAGACAGATAGTCTACATTTCAAAATGTCCATATACTTACGTAGGAAAGACCAGCTCAGACCTTTAACAAGCACCAGAGCCATAGACTCATGGTCTACAATTCAAAATGTCCCTAACTAAGATCGCGTTCGGATCCGTTCAGAGAAGGATCGAGATGCCGAGCGCGGGTAAACGGCGGGACTAACTACCACCACCTTGACAACCGCAGCCTATGCCCGAACATATCAGGAAGGCGCGTGCATGGATTAACGAGATTCCCACTGTCCTTATCTAAAATTTTACGCAATACTGCCACGACGGAACCGAACAGGCGCTCGGAGACCCGTACGTGAACCGTTCCCGATACTTACGCAGGAAAGACCAGCTCGGAGCTTTAACAAGCACCAGAGCCATAGACAGATAGTCTACATTTCAAAATGTCCATATACTTACGCAGGAAAGACCAGCTCAGCTAAGATCGCGTTCGGATCCGTTCAGAGAAGGATCGAGATGCCGAGCGCGGGTAAACGGCGGGACTAACTACCACCACCTTGACAACCGCAGCCTATGCCCGAACATATCAGGAAGGCGCGTGCATGGATTAACGAGATTCCCACTGTCCTTATCTAAAATTTTACGTAATACGGCCGCGACGGAACCGAACAGGCGCTCGGAGACCCGTACGTGAACCGTCCCCGATACTTACGCAGGAAAGACCAGCTCGGAGCTTTAACAAGCACCAGAGCCATAGACAGATAGTCTACATTTCAAAATGTCCATATACTTACGCAGGAAAGACCAGCTCAGACCTTTAACAAGCACCAGAGCCATAGACTCATGGTCTACATTTCAAAATGTCCCTAACTAAGATCGCGTTCGGATCCGTTCAGAGAAGGATCGAGATGCCGAGCGCGGGTAAACGGCGGGACTAACTACCACCACCTTGACAACCGCAGCCTATGCCCGAACATATCAGGAAGGCGCGTGCATGGATTAACGAGATTCCCACTGTCCTTATCTAAAATTTTACGCAATACTGCCGCGACGGAACCGAACAGGCGCTCGGAGACCCGTACGTGAACCGTCCCCGATACTTACGCAGGAAAGACCAGCTCGGAGCTTTAACAAGCACCAGAGCCATAGACAGATAGTCTACATTTCAAAATGTCCATATACTTACGCAGGAAAGACCAGCTCAGACCTTTAACAAGCACCAGAGCCATAGACTCATGGTCTACATTTCAAAATGTCCCTAACTAAGATCGCGTTCGGATCCGTTCAGAGAAGGATCGAGATGCCGAGCGCGGGTAAACGGCGGGACTAACTACCACCACCTTGACAACCGCAGCCTATGCCCGAACATATCAGGAAGGCGCGTGCATGGATTAACGAGATTCCCACTGTCCTTATCTAAAATTTTACGCAATACGGCCGCGACGGAACCGAACAGGCGCTCGGAGACCCGTACGTGAACCGTCCCCGATACTTACGCAGGAAAGACCAGCTCGGAGCTTTAACAAGCACCAGAGCCATAGACAGATAGTCTACATTTCAAAATGTCCATATACTTACGCAGGAAAGACCAGCTCAGACCTTTAACAAGCACCAGAGCCATAGACTCATGGTCTACAATTCAAAATGTCCCTAACTAAGATCGCGTTCGGATCCGTTCAGAGAAGGATCGAGATGCCGAGCGCGGGTAAACGGCGGGACTAACTACCACCACCTTGACAACCGCAGCCTATGCCCGAACATATCAGGAAGGCGCGTGCATGGATTAACGAGATTCCCACTGTCCTTATCTAAAATTTTACGCAATACTGCCGCGACGGAACCGAACAGGCGCTCGGAGACCCGTACGTGAACCGTTCCCGATACTTACGCAGGAAAGACCAGCTCGGAGCTTTAACAAGCACCAGAGCCATAGACAGATAGTCTACATTTCAAAATGTCCATATACTTACGCAGGAAAGACCAGCTCAGACCTTTAACAAGCACCAGAGCCATAGACTCATGGTCTACATTTCAAAATGTCCCTAACTAAGATCGCGTTCGGATCCGTTCAGAGAAGGATCGAGATGCCGAGCGCGGGTAAACGGCGGGACTAACTACCACCACCTTGACAACCGCAGCCTATGCCCGAACATATCAGGAAGGCGCGTGCATGGATTAACGAGATTCCCACTGTCCTTATCTAAAATTTTACGTAATACGGCCGCGACGGAACCGAACAGGCGCTCGGAGACCCGTACGTGAACCGTCCCCGATACTTACGCAGGAAAGACCAGCTCGGAGCTTTAACAAGCACCAGAGCCATAGACAGATAGTCTACATTTCAAAATGTCCATATACTTACGCAGGAAAGACCAGCTCAGACCTTTAACAAGCACCTGAGCCATAGACTCATGGTCTACATTTCAAAATGTCCCTAACTAAGATCGCGTTCGGATCCGTTCAGAGAAGGATCGAGATGCCGAGCGCGGGTAAACGGCGGGACTAACTACCACCACCTTGACAACCGCAGCCTATGCCCGAACATATCAGGAAGGCGCGTGCATGGATTAACGAGATTCCCACTGTCCTTATCTAAAATTTTACGCAATACTGCCGCGACGGAACCGAACAGGCGCTCGGAGACCCGTACGTGAACCGTCCCCGATACTTACGCAGGAAAGACCAGCTCGGAGCTTTAACAAGCACCAGAGCCATAGACAGATAGTCTACATTTCAAAATGTCCATATACTTACGCAGGAAAGACCAGCTCAGCAGATCGCGTTCGGATCCGTTCAGAGAAGGATCGAGATGCCGAGCGCGGGTAAACGGCGGGACTAACTACCACCACCTTGACAACCGCAGCCTATGCCCGAACATATCAGGAAGGCGCGTGCATGGATTAACGAGATTCCCACTGTCCTTATCTAAAATTTTACGCAATACTGCCGCGACGGAACCGAACAGGCGCTCGGAGACCCGTACGTGAACCGTCCCCGATACTTACGCAGGAAAGACCAGCTCGGAGTTTTAACAAGCACCAGAGCCATAGACAGATAGTCTACATTTCAAAATGTCCATATACTTACGCAGGAAAGACCAGCTCAGCAGATCGCGTTCGCATCCGTTCAGAGAAGGATCGAGATGCCGAGCGCGGGTAAACGGCGGGACTAACTACCACCGCCTTGACAACCGCAGCCTATGCCCGAACATATCAGGAAGGCGCGTGCATGGATTAACGAGATTCCTACTGCCCCCCTAACTTCTCTCCGCTTGGGGAGTAGGACTTGCTAGGACTACTGTTTCAGCGATAGTCCTAATCATAGAGAAAGACAAATAATGCTCATCTTGTAGTGTGGAAAATTGGCAAACTCATAGTAGCAATGGTCCCAGGGTGCTTTGTCCATTCCACCACTCGGACACGGCCAGTTCCGTCAACTCTGCCAAGACTCCCTAACCTAAAACATTAAAAATCATAACTAGACTATTGATATTCCGATGGGAGGATGATTGGCATTAGGAATGATTGAACAATATGAAACACAATCACGAAGTTACTGCACCGTCCTACGGGGTCGCTATCTCAATAGACCTCATACCTTGCAAATCAAACATATAAGTCATCTAACTAATAAACTTCGAGCAGATAAGTCTAATATAAACAAATGTAGTATTCAACATATCCGAAAGTACTTAAGCAAAGGTAGAATCCTGGCCTGTTGGCGTTCGGTCATCAAGTGCAGAGGAACCGCAGGTTGATGTGGATAGCTTCGGACATGTGATTTCCAGATTGATCACGGTCGGCTCTACCAGTTCTGTCAGGGGAACTGGACACGGATAACCTAAAAAAATACAAAAAATGTAAATACACCGCTGGTATCTTAATTGGAAGGTGACTAGCAACAAAATAAAATGAAATAAAAGTGGTTAAACAATATCAAAACATATCTACGGCGTCAAATTCACCCTGAAATAATACGAAATATTCATACAAAAGTACAATCTAGTGACACAGATGGTGTCCGACATAACCTCCAAGTGGTGCGAGGGGGTAAAACAAACAAGTCACAGGTCGACAAATCACATAAGATCGGTCTAATCCATAAGAAAACCTAAAAACACAACAATAACAAAATAAAATAAACAAAACGTTTAAACAGAACGAAGACATAACCTCCAATGCGTGTACGTCAATTCTAATGAATGAGAGACGAAAACAATATCCAACGACATAAAGTAGAGAAAGAAATCAGGCGGCGCGCGCCATCTAGCGAGAACCAAGACAATCAAAGAATAGGATTTTCAAATATAGAGAAGCGTAAAATTGTCAAGAATATCATTAAAAATCTTTGAAAATTGTATTATATTATATTCTATTCTATTCTAAATTAATGATATAAATAGAATATGATATAAAATATCCTTAGCTAAGCATCAGAATTCACCCACAGTCGAAACAAAGGAAGAGATATATTCACATCAAGGAAGGCTCTTCGAAACAATCTAACCTAAATTGCAATAACAACAATAAGTAACCTATGATAAATCACTAGATTAACAAACATATACATACATAAACGGCACTCTCACCTAGATTTCAAACTTACTCAAAAATGCTAATTATATAAGGCAATACAGGTCATCACGGATAATCCTCAAAGGAAGTGCACATCCGAGAGGATGTCAAGGGGCAAGTCAGTAACTGTGTATAACCGCAGCAACTCGGAATAAGCGAAAGATTGTTGCATGGAATATATAAACATCTTCAAACTAACATCCGGTCAAATCTCTCAATGTCATTTAGTTGCTCACTAAAAGCAACAATATCATTCAATTACCTTAAAGGTAACCATACGAAGTAACTAATTGGTACCCTATAGTCAATAAATAGACACTTACTGTATAAACTACCCTAATGAAAAGAAATACATGGGTTGACTGTCATGCATGGCCTTCCTACGGAGACAGTCATCGTACCAATGCATCCAAGTGGGGTGTTGGTCCAACAGTAAGGACATGATCATTAAACTAAAAATTCACAATATAGAATTAGTAGGTAGTGAATCGGATCGACAATTATAAATAATAAACGCATATATAGCTGGAGACCACCAAATCCAGTCGCAACAATAAATGACAGTCTATCATAACTCGTCGCACAATTATGTTCCATAGTAATCTCCAAACGATGACACGGCACTAATAGTCGGTCCGAAACGATAAATTAAAGCAACTTTCATCTCATTTTCAATTGATCACATCAAATTCTAAGAACAAATAACATAACCTCATAAATACAGCTGACATGTACCGGTTCGATATACAGAAATCCTAATCTTTGCAAATCCGATCATAACAATTAGGAAATAATTAATGAAATGAATGAGAAATTAGAAAGATACGATATCGATACAATAAAATGGATATTGTTCAATACTCTCATTAAGAAGAGACTGCATGCACGAAGATTCAGAGAAAGGTATTGTCAAAAGTATTGCGATCTATAAAATATCGTCGTAACTCTGTCGTATATCACAAAACCTCTCAAAATTAAAACTTATGCCTGTTATTTTACTACTTAAGCTAAAATAATAAAATTCTCTTTTTCAGCTGTCTTGGTGGTCCTGAAAAGGACCGATATTTGATGATAAAATAGGTTACATTCGTTTTATTTAGTTTTGCTATCTGTCTTTTTAGGTAACAATACAGCTTGGATATTTGGCAGAACGCCGCCCTGGGCCTATAGTAACTCCGGATAGGAGTTTGTTCAATTCTTCGTCGTTTCTGATGGCCAATTGCAAATGCCTAGGGATAATCCTGGTTTTCTTGTTATCTCTAGCGGCGTTACCCGCCAATTCGAGAACCTCGGCTGCCAGATATTCCATTACGGCAGCTAAGTAGACGGGAGCACCGGCCCCTACGCGTTCGGCATAATTCCCTTTCCTTAAAAGTCTGTGAATACGACCGACAGGGAATTGTAATCCCGCTCGGTTAGAACGAGACTTCGCCTTTCCCTTCACTTTTCCGCCTTTACCACGTCCGGACATTTTACTATCGATTGCTTCTAGAACTCGCTCGCCTTAGAGTTGAAATCTGTACTAAAACTGTCAACATACTAGCAACGAATTTTGTTCGTAAGCCGAACGCATGATCTCGTACGCGACCAATGAAAGGCTAACTCAGATAATAGGCGGGGCTTAGGAGTGTATTTAAGGAGCCTATAAATTCTAAGGATTCCTGAAATTTGTTTTAGTCTAGTACTTTTCGTGGTTCCTTTAATATCGTAATATTTATTTCGAAATGCCTCCGAAAACAAGCGGTAAGGCGGCCAAAAAGGCCGGTAAGGCTCAGAAAAATATCTCCAAAAGTGACAAGAAAAAGAAACGCAAGAGGAAGGAAAGCTACGCGATCTACATTTACAAAGTTTTAAAGCAAGTTCATCCCGATACGGGTATCTCCAGCAAGGCCATGTCGATCATGAATTCTTTCGTGAACGATATATTCGAAAGGATAGCCGCCGAAGCGTCCCGTCTCGCTCATTACAATAAAAGATCTACTATCACAAGCAGAGAAATCCAAACTGCCGTGCGATTATTGCTGCCCGGTGAATTGGCTAAGCACGCCGTTAGTGAAGGTACCAAAGCCGTCACTAAATATACCAGTTCTAAGTAAACCATAAGCCTTGAATATCATAAAGGAGAAAACGGTTCTTTTCAGAGCCACAATTTAGATAAATAAAAAAAGAAATAATCTTAAAAAAATTAATATTTATGTATTATACAGCTTTAGTATCCAATATTGAAATACAAATTTTGTTATCAACAGTATATTATTATTCTTTGGTTATTAGTGATTACATTATTTTTTCTTTAGTTTTTAAAAACAATGCGTATAAGTACACCGACTGTTATTAATTACTAACATGTAGTCGAATATAACTCTGAGATAAAAATCCATAACTCTTTTAGTGGTTTATATAAATATCGATAAAAGAATATTAATTGAATTATCTTCTTTTTCTTTGATTAAATTTAGGTGGTTCTGAAAAGAACCGTTTTTTTTTTTGTTGCAAAATACGAATATAAGTAGAGTATTATAAATGATAGAAAATAAAGTTTAGGCACGTTCGCCTCTGATACGTCTGGCTAGCTGAATATCCTTGGGCATGATGGTTACTCGCTTTGCATGTATCGCACATAAATTAGTATCCTCAAAAAGGCCAACTAAATAAGCTTCGCTGGCCTCTTGTAAAGCCATTACCGCCGAACTTTGAAAACGTAAATCGGTCTTGAAATCTTGAGCGATT
>NW_027473179.1:0-17500 GCF_030347505.1 Rhynchophorus ferrugineus
GAACCGTATTATAACATCGCGCCTTGTATATAATCTATGTAATTAACGATGAATTTAAGGGGCGGTCTATTTATTAAGTATAGAGTTTTGGAATCCAAACCCTCAAATAATTAGGGCCAGTTATACTTAAATTATTATTTTAAATAAAATTATGATGATTGTAATGATTGAAAGATTATCCTTAAATCCTAATAGAGCTTCCGTTTTTTAAATATCGATAAATTTGTGGTTCTGAAAAGAACCGTTGTTTAATTTTTCTAAAATTAATTTTGAGGGTCACATTTCACGTTAGTTCGCGAATAAAATGTGACTTAACCTCCAAACCCGTATAATGTACGTCCTTGACGTTTCAAGGCGTATACTACATCCATTGCGGTAACGGTTTTTCTTTTGGCGTGTTCGGTATATGTAACGGCATCTCTGATGACGTTTTCCAAAAACACTTTTAAAACACCTCTGGTCTCTTCGTAAATCAGACCAGATATACGTTTTACGCCGCCTCGTCTAGCCAATCTTCTAATGGCGGGCTTCGTAATACCTTGGATATTATCACGAAGCACTTTACGATGCCGCTTGGCTCCTCCTTTTCCCAAACCTTTACCACCTTTACCTCTGCCGGTCATCTTTTATCGAACCTAATACAAAAAAAATAAATGATCTCGAATAAGTAGCGCGCTCACAACACGAGTGCTACGGACAACTGTTGTCGATTACATTCAATCAGCCCGGTTTTGTAGACTTAGGATTGAGTTCCGCCCACTGGCACAAAACGGACCAATCAGATTAGATAACATGTTATAAAAAGGACTCTCTGATTTTATGACCGAATCAGTCCGAAAGGGGTCGCCGTCGTTTGCGTTTGTTAATTTTTCTCATTACCTCTATTTTAAAAATATGGCTCGTACCAAGCAAACTGCGCGAAAATCAACAGGAGGTAAAGCTCCTAGGAAACAATTGGCTACCAAAGCGGCCAGGAAAAGCGCTCCAGCTACCGGTGGCGTTAAGAAACCACATCGCTACCGACCTGGGACGGTCGCTTTGCGGGAGATTCGTCGTTATCAAAAGAGCACCGAATTATTGATTAGGAAATTACCTTTTCAACGATTGGTTCGCGAAATCGCTCAAGATTTCAAGACCGATTTACGTTTTCAAAGTTCGGCGGTAATGGCTTTACAAGAGGCCAGCGAAGCTTATTTAGTTGGCCTTTTTGAGGATACTAATTTATGTGCGATACATGCAAAGCGAGTAACCATCATGCCCAAGGATATTCAGCTAGCCAGACGTATCAGAGGCGAACGTGCCTAAACTTTATTTTCTATCATTTATAATACTCTACTTATATTCGTATTTTGCAACAAAAAAAAAACGGTTCTTTTCAGAACCACCTAAATTTAATCAAAGAAAAAGAAGATAATTCAATTAATATTCTTTTATCGATATTTATATAAACCACTAAAAGAGTTATGGATTTTTATCTCAGAGTTATATTCGACTACATGTTAGTAATTAATAACAGTCGGTGTACTTATACGCATTGTTTTTAAAAACTAAAGAAAAAATAATGTAATCACTAATAACCAAAGAATAATAATATACTGTTGATAACAAAATTTGTATTTCAATATTGGATACTACAGCTGTATAATATATAAAATTAATTTTTTTAAGATTATTTCTTTTTTTATTTATCTAAATTGTGGCTCTGAAAAGAACCGTTTTCTCCTTTATGATATTCAAGGCTTATGGTTTACTTAGAACTGGTTATATTTAGTGACGGCTTTGGTACCTTCACTAACGGCGTGCTTAGCCAATTCACCGGGCAGCAATAATCGCACGGCAGTTTGGATTTCTCTGCTTGTGATAGTAGATCTTTTATTGTAATGAGCGAGACGGGACGCTTCGGCGGCTATCCTTTCGAATATATCGTTCACGAAAGAATTCATGATCGACATGGCCTTGCTGGAGATACCCGTATCGGGATGAACTTGCTTTAAAACTTTGTAAATGTAGATCGCGTAGCTTTCCTTCCTCTTGCGTTTCTTTTTCTTGTCACTTTTGGAGATATTTTTCTGAGCCTTACCGGCCTTTTTGGCCGCCTTACCGCTTGTTTTCGGAGGCATTTCGAAATAAATATTACGATATTAAAGGAACCACGAAAAGTACTAGGACTAAAACAAATTTCAGGAATCCTTAGAATTTATAGGCTCCTTAAATACACTCCTAAGCCCCCGCCTATTATCTGAGTTAGCCTTTCATTGGTCGCGTACGAGATCATGCGTTCGGCTTACGAACAAAATTCGTTGCTAGTATGTTGACAGTTTTAGTACAGATTTCAACTCTAAGGCGAGCGAGTTCTAGAAGCAATCGATAGTAAAAATGTCCGGACGTGGTAAAGGCGGAAAAGTGAAGGGAAAGGCGAAGTCTCGTTCTAACCGAGCGGGATTACAATTCCCTGTCGGTCGTATTCACAGACTTTTAAGGAAAGGGAATTATGCCGAACGCGTAGGGGCCGGTGCTCCCGTCTACTTAGCTGCCGTAATGGAATATCTGGCAGCCGAGGTTCTCGAATTGGCGGGTAACGCCGCTAGAGATAACAAGAAAACCAGGATTATCCCTAGGCATTTGCAATTGGCCATCAGAAACGACGAAGAATTGAACAAACTCCTATCCGGAGTTACTATAGCCCAGGGCGGCGTTCTGCCAAATATCCAAGCTGTATTGTTACCTAAAAAGACAGATAGCAAAACTAAATAAAACGAATGTAACCTATTTTATCATCAAATATCGGTCCTTTTCAGGACCACCAAGACAGCTGAAAAAGA
Source organism: Rhynchophorus ferrugineus (assembly GCF_030347505.1). Lineage (NCBI taxonomy): Eukaryota > Metazoa > Arthropoda > Insecta > Coleoptera > Curculionidae > Rhynchophorus > Rhynchophorus ferrugineus. The sequence goes on from NW_027473179.1 coordinate 2,823, forward strand.
GAATTTTATTATTTTAGCTTAAGTAGTAAAATAACAGGCATAAGTTTTAATTTTGAGAGGTTTTGTGATATACGACAGAGTTACGACGATATTTTATAGATCGCAATACTTTTGACAATACCTTTCTCTGAATCTTCGTGCATGCAGTCTCTTCTTAATGAGAGTATTGAACAATATCCATTTTATTGTATCGATATCGTATCTTTCTAATTTCTCATTCATTTCATTAATTATTTCCTAATTGTTATGATCGGATTTGCAAAGATTAGGATTTCTGTATATCGAACCGGTACATGTCAGCTGTATTTATGAGGTTATGTTATTTGTTCTTAGAATTTGATGTGATCAATTGAAAATGAGATGAAAGTTGCTTTAATTTATCGTTTCGGACCGACTATTAGTGCCGTGTCATCGTTTGGAGATTACTATGGAACATAATTGTGCGACGAGTTATGATAGACTGTCATTTATTGTTGCGACTGGATTTGGTGGTCTCCAGCTATATATGCGTTTATTATTTATAATTGTCGATCCGATTCACTACCTACTAATTCTATATTGTGAATTTTTAGTTTAATGATCATGTCCTTACTGTTGGACCAACACCCCACTTGGATGCATTGGTACGATGACTGTCTCCGTAGGAAGGCCATGCATGACAGTCAACCCATGTATTTCTTTTCATTAGGGTAGTTTATACAGTAAGTGTCTATTTATTGACTATAGGGTACCAATTAGTTACTTCGTATGGTTACCTTTAAGGTAATTGAATGATATTGTTGCTTTTAGTGAGCAACTAAATGACATTGAGAGATTTGACCGGATGTTAGTTTGAAGATGTTTATATATTCCATGCAACAATCTTTCGCTTATTCCGAGTTGCTGCGGTTATACACAGTTACTGACTTGCCCCTTGACATCCTCTCGGATGTGCACTTCCTTTGAGGATTATCCGTGATGACCTGTATTGCCTTATATAATTAGCATTTTTGAGTAAGTTTGAAATCTAGGTGAGAGTGCCGTTTATGTATGTATATGTTTGTTAATCTAGTGATTTATCATAGGTTACTTATTGTTGTTATTGCAATTTAGGTTAGATTGTTTCGAAGAGCCTTCCTTGATGTGAATATATCTCTTCCTTTGTTTCGACTGTGGGTGAATTCTGATGCTTAGCTAAGGATATTTTATATCATATTCTATTTATATCATTAATTTAGAATAGAATAGAATATAATATTAATACAATTTTCAAAGATTTTTAATGATATTCTTGACAATTTTACGCTTCTCTATATTTGAAAATCCTATTCTTTGATTGTCTTGGTTCTCGCTAGATGGCGCGCGCCGCCTGATTTCTTTCTCTACTTTATGTCGTTGGATATTGTTTTCGTCTCTCATTCATTAGAATTGACGTACACGCATTGGAGGTTATGTCTTCGTTCTGTTTAAACGTTTTGTTTATTTTATTTTGTTATTGTTGTGTTTTTAGGTTTTCTTATGGATTAGACCGATCTTATGTGATTTGTCGACCTGTGACTTGTTTGTTTTACCCCCTCGCACCACTTGGAGGTTATGTCGGACACCATCTGTGTCACTAGATTGTACTTTTGTATGAATATTTCGTATTATTTCAGGGTGAATTTGACGCCGTAGATATGTTTTGATATTGTTTAACCACTTTTATTTCATTTTATTTTGTTGCTAGTCACCTTCCAATTAAGATACCAGCGGTGTATTTACATTTTTTGTATTTTTTAGGTTATCCGTGTCCAGTTCCCCTGACAGAACTGGTAGAGCCGACCGTGATCAATCTGGAAATCACATGTCCGAAGCTATCCGCATCAACCTGCGGTTCCTCTGCACTTGATGACCGAACGCCAACAGGCCAGGATTCTACCTTTGCTTAAGTACTTTCGGATATGTTGAATACTACATTTGTTTATATTAGACTTATCTGCTCGAAGTTTATTAGTTAGATGACTTATATGTTTGATTTGCAAGGTATGAGGTCTATTGAGATAGCGACCCCGTAGGACGGTGCAGTAACTTCGTGATTGTGTTTCATATTGTTCAATCATTCCTAATGCCAATCATCCTCCCATCGGAATATCAATAGTCTAGTTATGATTTTTAATGTTTTAGGTTAGGGAGTCTTGGCAGAGTTGACGGAACTGGCCGTGTCCGAGTGGTGGAATGGACAAAGCACCCTGGGACCATTGCTACTATGAGTTTGCCAATTTTCCACACTACAAGATGAGCATTATTTGTCTTTCTCTATGATTAGGACTATCGCTGAAACAGTAGTCCTAGCAAGTCCTACTCCCCAAGCGGAGAGAAGTTAGGGGGGCAGTAGGAATCTCGTTAATCCATGCACGCGCCTTCCTGATATGTTCGGGCATAGGCTGCGGTTGTCAAGGCGGTGGTAGTTAGTCCCGCCGTTTACCCGCGCTCGGCATCTCGATCCTTCTCTGAACGGATGCGAACGCGATCTGCTGAGCTGGTCTTTCCTGCGTAAGTATATGGACATTTTGAAATGTAGACTATCTGTCTATGGCTCTGGTGCTTGTTAAAACTCCGAGCTGGTCTTTCCTGCGTAAGTATCGGGGACGGTTCACGTACGGGTCTCCGAGCGCCTGTTCGGTTCCGTCGCGGCAGTATTGCGTAAAATTTTAGATAAGGACAGTGGGAATCTCGTTAATCCATGCACGCGCCTTCCTGATATGTTCGGGCATAGGCTGCGGTTGTCAAGGTGGTGGTAGTTAGTCCCGCCGTTTACCCGCGCTCGGCATCTCGATCCTTCTCTGAACGGATCCGAACGCGATCTGCTGAGCTGGTCTTTCCTGCGTAAGTATATGGACATTTTGAAATGTAGACTATCTGTCTATGGCTCTGGTGCTTGTTAAAGCTCCGAGCTGGTCTTTCCTGCGTAAGTATCGGGGACGGTTCACGTACGGGTCTCCGAGCGCCTGTTCGGTTCCGTCGCGGCAGTATTGCGTAAAATTTTAGATAAGGACAGTGGGAATCTCGTTAATCCATGCACGCGCCTTCCTGATATGTTCGGGCATAGGCTGCGGTTGTCAAGGTGGTGGTAGTTAGTCCCGCCGTTTACCCGCGCTCGGCATCTCGATCCTTCTCTGAACGGATCCGAACGCGATCTTAGTTAGGGACATTTTGAAATGTAGACCATGAGTCTATGGCTCAGGTGCTTGTTAAAGGTCTGAGCTGGTCTTTCCTGCGTAAGTATATGGACATTTTGAAATGTAGACTATCTGTCTATGGCTCTGGTGCTTGTTAAAGCTCCGAGCTGGTCTTTCCTGCGTAAGTATCGGGGACGGTTCACGTACGGGTCTCCGAGCGCCTGTTCGGTTCCGTCGCGGCCGTATTACGTAAAATTTTAGATAAGGACAGTGGGAATCTCGTTAATCCATGCACGCGCCTTCCTGATATGTTCGGGCATAGGCTGCGGTTGTCAAGGTGGTGGTAGTTAGTCCCGCCGTTTACCCGCGCTCGGCATCTCGATCCTTCTCTGAACGGATCCGAACGCGATCTTAGTTAGGGACATTTTGAAATGTAGACCATGAGTCTATGGCTCTGGTGCTTGTTAAAGGTCTGAGCTGGTCTTTCCTGCGTAAGTATATGGACATTTTGAAATGTAGACTATCTGTCTATGGCTCTGGTGCTTGTTAAAGCTCCGAGCTGGTCTTTCCTGCGTAAGTATCGGGAACGGTTCACGTACGGGTCTCCGAGCGCCTGTTCGGTTCCGTCGCGGCAGTATTGCGTAAAATTTTAGATAAGGACAGTGGGAATCTCGTTAATCCATGCACGCGCCTTCCTGATATGTTCGGGCATAGGCTGCGGTTGTCAAGGTGGTGGTAGTTAGTCCCGCCGTTTACCCGCGCTCGGCATCTCGATCCTTCTCTGAACGGATCCGAACGCGATCTTAGTTAGGGACATTTTGAATTGTAGACCATGAGTCTATGGCTCTGGTGCTTGTTAAAGGTCTGAGCTGGTCTTTCCTGCGTAAGTATATGGACATTTTGAAATGTAGACTATCTGTCTATGGCTCTGGTGCTTGTTAAAGCTCCGAGCTGGTCTTTCCTGCGTAAGTATCGGGGACGGTTCACGTACGGGTCTCCGAGCGCCTGTTCGGTTCCGTCGCGGCCGTATTGCGTAAAATTTTAGATAAGGACAGTGGGAATCTCGTTAATCCATGCACGCGCCTTCCTGATATGTTCGGGCATAGGCTGCGGTTGTCAAGGTGGTGGTAGTTAGTCCCGCCGTTTACCCCGCGCTCGGCATCTCGATCCTTCTCTGAACGGATCCGAACGCGATCTTAGTTAGGGACATTTTGAAATGTAGACCATGAGTCTATGGCTCTGGTGCTTGTTAAAGGTCTGAGCTGGTCTTTCCTGCGTAAGTATATGGACATTTTGAAATGTAGACTATCTGTCTATGGCTCTGGTGCTTGTTAAAGCTCCGAGCTGGTCTTTCCTGCGTAAGTATCGGGGACGGTTCACGTACGGGTCTCCGAGCGCCTGTTCGGTTCCGTCGCGGCAGTATTGCGTAAAATTTTAGATAAGGACAGTGGGAATCTCGTTAATCCATGCACGCGCCTTCCTGATATGTTCGGGCATAGGCTGCGGTTGTCAAGGTGGTGGTAGTTAGTCCCGCCGTTTACCCGCGCTCGGCATCTCGATCCTTCTCTGAACGGATCCGAACGCGATCTTAGTTAGGGACATTTTGAAATGTAGACCATGAGTCTATGGCTCTGGTGCTTGTTAAAGGTCTGAGCTGGTCTTTCCTGCGTAAGTATATGGACATTTTGAAATGTAGACTATCTGTCTATGGCTCTGGTGCTTGTTAAAGCTCCGAGCTGGTCTTTCCTGCGTAAGTATCGGGGACGGTTCACGTACGGGTCTCCGAGCGCCTGTTCGGTTCCGTCGCGGCCGTATTACGTAAAATTTTAGATAAGGACAGTGGGAATCTCGTTAATCCATGCACGCGCCTTCCTGATATGTTCGGGCATAGGCTGCGGTTGTCAAGGTGGTGGTAGTTAGTCCCGCCGTTTACCCGCGCTCGGCATCTCGATCCTTCTCTGAACGGATCCGAACGCGATCTTAGTTAGGGACATTTTGAAATGTAGACCATGAGTCTATGGCTCTGGTGCTTGTTAAAGGTCTGAGCTGGTCTTTCCTGCGTAAGTATATGGACATTTTGAAATGTAGACTATCTGTCTATGGCTCTGGTGCTTGTTAAAGCTCCGAGCTGGTCTTTCCTGCGTAAGTATCGGGAACGGTTCACGTACGGGTCTCCGAGCGCCTGTTCGGTTCCGTCGTGGCAGTATTGCGTAAAATTTTAGATAAGGACAGTGGGAATCTCGTTAATCCATGCACGCGCCTTCCTGATATGTTCGGGCATAGGCTGCGGTTGTCAAGGTGGTGGTAGTTAGTCCCGCCGTTTACCCGCGCTCGGCATCTCGATCCTTCTCTGAACGGATCCGAACGCGATCTTAGTTAGGGACATTTTGAATTGTAGACCATGAGTCTATGGCTCTGGTGCTTGTTAAAGGTCTGAGCTGGTCTTTCCTACGTAAGTATATGGACATTTTGAAATGTAGACTATCTGTCTATGGCTCTGGTGCTTGTTAAAGCTCCGAGCTGGTCTTTCCTGCGTAAGTATCGGGGACGGTTCACGTACGGGTCTCCGAGCGCCTGTTCGGTTCCGTCGCGGCCGTATTGCGTAAAATTTTAGATAAGGACAGTGGGAATCTCGTTAATCCATGCACGCGCCTTCCTGATATGTTCGGGCATAGGCTGCGGTTGTCAAGGTGGTGGTAGTTAGTCCCGCCGTTTACCCGCGCTCGGCATCTCGATCCTTCTCTGAACGGATCCGAACGCGATCTTAGTTAGGGACATTTTGAAATGTAGACCATGAGTCTATGGCTCTGGTGCTTGTTAAAGGTCTGAGCTGGTCTTTCCTGCGTAAGTATATGGACATTTTGAAATGTAGACTATCTGTCTATGGCTCTGGTGCTTGTTAAAGCTCCGAGCTGGTCTTTCCTGCGTAAGTATCGGGAACGGTTCACGTACGGGTCTCCGAGCGCCTGTTCGGTTCCGTCGCGGCAGTATTGCGTAAAATTTTAGATAAGGACAGTGGGAATCTCGTTAATCCATGCACGCGCCTTCCTGATATGTTCGGGCATAGGCTGCGGTTGTCAAGGTGGTGGTAGTTAGTCCCGCCGTTTACCCGCGCTCGGCATCTCGATCCTTCTCTGAACGGATCCGAACGCGATCTTAGTTAGGGACATTTTGAATTGTAGACCATGAGTCTATGGCTCTGGTGCTTGTTAAAGGTCTGAGCTGGTCTTTCCTACGTAAGTATATGGACATTTTGAAATGTAGACTATCTGTCTATGGCTCTGGTGCTTGTTAAAGCTCCGAGCTGGTCTTTCCTGCGTAAGTATCGGGGACGGTTCACGTACGGGTCTCCGAGCGCCTGTTCGGTTCCGTCGCGGCCGTATTGCGTAAAATTTTAGATAAGGACAGTGGGAATCTCGTTAATCCATGCACGCGCCTTCCTGATATGTTCGGGCATAGGCTGCGGTTGTCAAGGTGGTGGTAGTTAGTCCCCGCCGTTTACCCGCGCTCGGCATCTCGATCCTTCTCTGAACGGATCCGAACGCGATCTTAGTTAGGGACATTTTGAAATGTAGACCATGAGTCTATGGCTCTGGTGCTTGTTAAAGGTCTGAGCTGGTCTTTCCTGCGTAAGTATATGGACATTTTGAAATGTAGACTATCTGTCTATGGCTCTGGTGCTTGTTAAAGCTCCGAGCTGGTCTTTCCTGCGTAAGTATCGGGGACGGTTCACGTACGGGTCTCCGAGCGCCTGTTCGGTTCCGTCGCGGCCGTATTACGTAAAATTTTAGATAAGGACAGTGGGAATCTCGTTAATCCATGCACGCGCCTTCCTGATATGTTCGGGCATAGGCTGCGGTTGTCAAGGTGGTGGTAGTTAGTCCCGCCGTTTACCCGCGCTCGGCATCTCGATCCTTCTCTGAACGGATCCGAACGCGATCTTAGTTAGGGACATTTTGAAATGTAGACCATGAGTCTATGGCTCTGGTGCTTGTTAAAGGTCTGAGCTGGTCTTTCCTGCGTAAGTATATGGACATTTTGAAATGTAGACTATCTGTCTATGGCTCTGGTGCTTGTTAAAGCTCCGAGCTGGTCTTTCCTGCGTAAGTATCGGGGACGGTTCACGTACGGGTCTCCGAGCGCCTGTTCGGTTCCGTCGCGGCCGTATTGCGTAAAATTTTAGATAAGGACAGTGGGAATCTCGTTAATCCATGCACGCGCCTTCCTGATATGTTCGGGCATAGGCTGCGGTTGTCAAGGTGGTGGTAGTTAGTCCCGCCGTTTACCCGCGCTCGGCATCTCGATCCTTCTCTGAACGGATCCGAACGCGATCTGCTGAGCTGGTCTTTCCTGCGTAAGTATATGGACATTTTGAAATGTAGACTATCTGTCTATGGCTCTGGTGCTTGTTAAAGCTCCGAGCTGGTCTTTCCTGCGTAAGTATCGGGGACGGTTCACGTACGGGTCTCCGAGCGCCTGTTCGGTTCCGTCGCGGCCGTATTGCGTAAAATTTTAGATAAGGACAGTGGGAATCTCGTTAATCCATGCACGCGCCTTCCTGATATGTTCGGGCATAGGCTGCGGTTGTCAAGGTGGTGGTAGTTAGTCCCGCCGTTTACCCGCGCTCGGCATCTCGATCCTTCTCTGAACGGATCCGAACGCGATCTTAGTTAGGGACATTTTGAATTGTAGACCATGAGTCTATGGCTCTGGTGCTTGTTAAAGGTCTGAGCTGGTCTTTCCTACGTAAGTATATGGACATTTTGAAATGTAGACTATCTGTCTATGGCTCTGGTGCTTGTTAAAGCTCCGAGCTGGTCTTTCCTGCGTAAGTATCGGGGACGGTTCACGTACGGGTCTCCGAGCGCCTGTTCGGTTCCGTCGCGGCCGTATTGCGTAAAATTTTAGATAAGGACAGTGGGAATCTCGTTAATCCATGCACGCGCCTTCCTGATATGTTCGGGCATAGGCTGCGGTTGTCAAGGTGGTGGTAGTTAGTCCCGCCGTTTACCCGCGCTCGGCATCTCGATCCTTCTCTGAACGGATCCGAACGCGATCTGCTGAGCTGGTCTTTCCTGCGTAAGTATATGGACATTTTGAAATGTAGACTATCTGTCTATGGCTCTGGTGCTTGTTAAAGCTCCGAGCTGGTCTTTCCTGCGTAAGTATCGGGGACGGTTCACGTACGGGTCTCCGAGCGCCTGTTCGGTTCCGTCGCGGCCGTATTGCGTAAAATTTTAGATAAGGACAGTGGGAATCTCGTTAATCCATGCACGCGCCTTCCTGATATGTTCGGGCATAGGCTGCGGTTGTCAAGGTGGTGGTAGTTAGTCCCGCCGTTTACCCGCGCTCGGCATCTCGATCCTTCTCTGAACGGATCCGAACGCGATCTTAGTTAGGGACATTTTGAAATGTAGACCATGAGTCTATGGCTCTGGTGCTTGTTAAAGGTCTGAGCTGGTCTTTCCTGCGTAAGTATATGGACATTTTGAAATGTAGACTATCTGTCTATGGCTCTGGTGCTTGTTAAAGCTCCGAGCTGGTCTTTCCTGCGTAAGTATCGGGGACGGTTCACGTACGGGTCTCCGAGCGCCTGTTCGGTTCCGTCGCGGCCGTATTGCGTAAAATTTTAGATAAGGACAGTGGGAATCTCGTTAATCCATGCACGCGCCTTCCTGATATGTTCGGGCATAGGCTGCGGTTGTCAAGTTGGTGGTAGTTAGTCCCGCCGTTTACCCGCGCTCGGCATCTCGATCCTTCTCTGAACGGATCCGAACGCGATCTGCTGAGCTGGTCTTTCCTGCGTAAGTATATGGACATTTTGAAATGTAGACTATCTGTCTATGGCTCTGGTGCTTGTTAAAGCTCCGAGCTGGTCTTTCCTGCGTAAGTATCGGGGACGGTTCACGTACGGGTCTCCGAGCGCCTGTTCGGTTCCGTCGCGGCCGTATTACGTAAAATTTTAGATAAGGACAGTGGGAATCTCGTTAATCCATGCACGCGCCTTCCTGATATGTTCGGGCATAGGCTGCGGTTGTCAAGGTGGTGGTAGTTAGTCCCGCCGTTTACCCGCGCTCGGCATCTCGATCCTTCTCTGAACGGATCCGAACGCGATCTTAGTTAGGGACATTTTGAATTGTAGACCATGAGTCTATGGCTCTGGTGCTTGTTAAAGGTCTGAGCTGGTCTTTCCTACGTAAGTATATGGACATTTTGAAATGTAGACTATCTGTCTATGGCTCTGGTGCTTGTTAAAGCTCCGAGCTGGTCTTTCCTGCGTAAGTATCGGGGACGGTTCACGTACGGGTCTCCGAGCGCCTGTTCGGTTCCGTCGCGGCCGTATTGCGTAAAATTTTAGATAAGGACAGTGGGAATCTCGTTAATCCATGCACGCGCCTTCCTGATATGTTCGGGCATAGGCTGCGGTTGTCAAGGTGGTGGTAGTTAGTCCCGCCGTTTACCCGCGCTCGGCATCTCGATCCTTCTCTGAACGGATCCGAACGCGATCTTAGTTAGGGACATTTTGAATTGTAGACCATGAGTCTATGGCTCTGGTGCTTGTTAAAGGTCTGAGCTGGTCTTTCCTACGTAAGTATATGGACATTTTGAAATGTAGACTATCTGTCTATGGCTCTGGTGCTTGTTAAAGCTCCGAGCTGGTCTTTCCTGCGTAAGTATCGGGGACGGTTCACGTACGGGTCTCCGAGCGCCTGTTCGGTTCCGTCGCGGCCGTATTGCGTAAAATTTTAGATAAGGACAGTGGGAATCTCGTTAATCCATGCACGCGCCTTCCTGATATGTTCGGGCATAGGCTGCGGTTGTCAAGGTGGTGGTAGTTAGTCCCGCCGTTTACCCGCGCTCGGCATCTCGATCCTTCTCTGAACGGATCCGAACGCGATCTTAGTTAGGGACATTTTGAAATGTAGACCATGAGTCTATGGCTCTGGTGCTTGTTAAAGGTCTGAGCTGGTCTTTCCTGCGTAAGTATATGGACATTTTGAAATGTAGACTATCTGTCTATGGCTCTGGTGCTTGTTAAAGCTCCGAGCTGGTCTTTCCTGCGTAAGTATCGGGAACGGTTCACGTACGGGTCTCCGAGCGCCTGTTCGGTTCCGTCGCGGCAGTATTGCGTAAAATTTTAGATAAGGACAGTGGGAATCTCGTTAATCCATGCACGCGCCTTCCTGATATGTTCGGGCATAGGCTGCGGTTGTCAAGGTGGTGGTAGTTAGTCCCGCCGTTTACCCGCGCTCGGCATCTCGATCCTTCTCTGAACGGATCCGAACGCGATCTTAGTTAGGGACATTTTGAATTGTAGACCATGAGTCTATGGCTCTGGTGCTTGTTAAAGGTCTGAGCTGGTCTTTCCTACGTAAGTATATGGACATTTTGAAATGTAGACTATCTGTCTATGGCTCTGGTGCTTGTTAAAGCTCCGAGCTGGTCTTTCCTGCGTAAGTATCGGGGACGGTTCACGTACGGGTCTCCGAGCGCCTGTTCGGTTCCGTCGCGGCCGTATTGCGTAAAATTTTAGATAAGGACAGTGGGAATCTCGTTAATCCATGCACGCGCCTTCCTGATATGTTCGGGCATAGGCTGCGGTTGTCAAGGTGGTGGTAGTTAGTCCCGCCGTTTACCCGCGCTCGGCATCTCGATCCTTCTCTGAACGGATCCGAACGCGATCTTAGTTAGGGACATTTTGAAATGTAGACCATGAGTCTATGGCTCAGGTGCTTGTTAAAGGTCTGAGCTGGTCTTTCCTGCGTAAGTATATGGACATTTTGAAATGTAGACTATCTGTCTATGGCTCTGGTGCTTGTTAAAGCTCCGAGCTGGTCTTTCCTGCGTAAGTATCGGGGACGGTTCACGTACGGGTCTCCGAGCGCCTGTTCGGTTCCGTCGCGGCCGTATTACGTAAAATTTTAGATAAGGACAGTGGGAATCTCGTTAATCCATGCACGCGCCTTCCTGATATGTTCGGGCATAGGCTGCGGTTGTCAAGGTGGTGGTAGTTAGTCCCGCCGTTTACCCGCGCTCGGCATCTCGATCCTTCTCTGAACGGATCCGAACGCGATCTTAGTTAGGGACATTTTGAAATGTAGACCATGAGTCTATGGCTCTGGTGCTTGTTAAAGGTCTGAGCTGGTCTTTCCTGCGTAAGTATATGGACATTTTGAAATGTAGACTATCTGTCTATGGCTCTGGTGCTTGTTAAAGCTCCGAGCTGGTCTTTCCTGCGTAAGTATCGGGGACGGTTCACGTACGGGTCTCCGAGCGCCTGTTCGGTTCCGTCGCGGCCGTATTGCGTAAAATTTTAGATAAGGACAGTGGGAATCTCGTTAATCCATGCACGCGCCTTCCTGATATGTTCGGGCATAGGCTGCGGTTGTCAAGGTGGTGGTAGTTAGTCCCGCCGTTTACCCGCGCTCGGCATCTCGATCCTTCTCTGAACGGATCCGAACGCGATCTGCTGAGCTGGTCTTTCCTGCGTAAGTATATGGACATTTTGAAATGTAGACTATCTGTCTATGGCTCTGGTGCTTGTTAAAGCTCCGAGCTGGTCTTTCCTGCGTAAGTATCGGGGACGGTTCACGTACGGGTCTCCGAGCGCCTGTTCGGTTCCGTCGCGGCCGTATTGCGTAAAATTTTAGATAAGGACAGTGGGAATCTCGTTAATCCATGCACGCGCCTTCCTGATATGTTCGGGCATAGGCTGCGGTTGTCAAGGTGGTGGTAGTTAGTCCCGCCGTTTACCCGCGCTCGGCATCTCGATCCTTCTCTGAACGGATCCGAACGCGATCTGCTGAGCTGGTCTTTCCTGCGTAAGTATATGGACATTTTGAAATGTAGACTATCTGTCTATGGCTCTGGTGCTTGTTAAAGCTCCGAGCTGGTCTTTCCTGCGTAAGTATCGGGGACGGTTCACGTACGGGTCTCCGAGCGCCTGTTCGGTTCCGTCGCGGCCGTATTGCGTAAAATTTTAGATAAGGACAGTGGGAATCTCGTTAATCCATGCACGCGCCTTCCTGATATGTTCGGGCATAGGCTGCGGTTGTCAAGGTGGTGGTAGTTAGTCCCGCCGTTTACCCGCGCTCGGCATCTCGATCCTTCTCTGAACGGATCCGAACGCGATCTTAGTTAGGGACATTTTGAAATGTAGACCATGAGTCTATGGCTCTGGTGCTTGTTAAAGGTCTGAGCTGGTCTTTCCTGCGTAAGTATATGGACATTTTGAAATGTAGACTATCTGTCTATGGCTCTGGTGCTTGTTAAAGCTCCGAGCTGGTCTTTCCTGCGTAAGTATCGGGGACGGTTCACGTACGGGTCTCCGAGCGCCTGTTCGGTTCCGTCGCGGCCGTATTGCGTAAAATTTTAGATAAGGACAGTGGGAATCTCGTTAATCCATGCACGCGCCTTCCTGATATGTTCGGGCATAGGCTGCGGTTGTCAAGTTGGTGGTAGTTAGTCCCGCCGTTTACCCGCGCTCGGCATCTCGATCCTTCTCTGAACGGATCCGAACGCGATCTGCTGAGCTGGTCTTTCCTGCGTAAGTATATGGACATTTTGAAATGTAGACTATCTGTCTATGGCTCTGGTGCTTGTTAAAGCTCCGAGCTGGTCTTTCCTGCGTAAGTATCGGGAACGGTTCACGTACGGGTCTCCGAGCGCCTGTTCGGTTCCGTCGCGGCAGTATTGCGTAAAATTTTAGATAAGGACAGTGGGAATCTCGTTAATCCATGCACGCGCCTTCCTGATATGTTCGGGCATAGGCTGCGGTTGTCAAGGCGGTGGTAGTTAGTCCCGCCGTTTACCCGCGCTCGGCATCTCGATCCTTCTCTGAACGGATCCGAACGCGATCTGCTGAGCTGGTCTTTCCTGCGTAAGTATATGGACATTTTGAAATGTAGACTATCTGTCTATGGCTCTGGTGCTTGTTAAAGCTCCGAGCTGGTCTTTCCTGCGTAAGTATCGGGGACGGTTCACGTACGGGTCTCCGAGCGCCTGTTCGGTTCCGTCGCGGCAGTATTGCGTAAAATTTTAGATAAGGACAGTGGGAATCTCGTTAATCCATGCACGCGCCTTCCTGATTTGTTCGGGCATAGGCTGCGGTTGTCAAGGCGGTGGTAGTTAGTCCCGCCGTTTACCCGCGAACGATATCTCGATAAGTTAAAATTCAAAATGGTCCAAAGGTTAGGCTACTTTCGTAACTAATCGTATTACAATGCATGACCTTTTTTGATTAATGTGGTTTCTATTTAAAGCAGGTTTTACAGTTTTACCTAATTGTCAGTTTTCTGAATGTCTAAACTATTTTCGTCCAATTTTTTTGATTAATTCATTCCAATCGAAGGTTGTACGTATTATCGGTTGCGACGATACAGAATTCCATGTATCTGTGATTGATGAGCATGTCTTCATGTTCGTTGATCCTTCATTTCATTAGAACCAAATATAGTTGCCATGTGATATCGATTTGGCTCTGAATTCTCGTCATGTCGAATTGGTATTATATGGTCCCTCATAAGTAGGTGCACTTGAAGGTTCGTCAAATTATGCGGGCGTCCTCCCGCTATATTCAGGTATACATCGGAGGTTTTAATGCAGTTGTAACTGGCCTCACCGTTTAACCGCATATGATATACTGAAACGCGGATTTTATTCGCCATCGGACCGAACGGGCTCTAGAAGTACAATGCGGGTAATGATCGAATTCAGATGAATGGAATTAGTCTCCAATTCAATTTCCGCACGGGGCGATGTTTTTTAATTGTTTTTTGATAGTTCATCGCATTAGGTCTGAAAACTGTATATTTAATAGTCTCATAAGGTATAACTTATAAACGTATCTTGTGGTTCGTCTTCGAACTGAACGTACATTTAAGACAATGTTCCGAATTAAAATAGTGAATTTAATTCTGGAAATCGTAAGAAAATGTTTCCAAACATGATAATAGAATACAAAAAGAGTATAGGCTAGGTGCTTATCGGTTAAGATGAATGATATCCTTAAGTTTACACAACGTTCTGTAAAACGAATTTAGCAAAATAAAAGAGATTTACATCCCTTGTATTTGTCTTTATATACATACGCATATTATATGCAATATACTTATGTACGGAAAATGTTCCCAAGAACGAATTTAGACAAATAAAAAGGCGAATAGAAAAGATTGACATCCTCTCTATTCGCCTTTGTTATTTATACAGGCATACATAAATGCATCGTCGATGTATATCAATGCGATATATTTATGTACGGAAAATGTTCCCAAGAACGAATTTAGACAAATAAAAAGGCGAATAGAAAATATTGACATCCTCTCTATTCGCCTTTGTTATTTATACAGGCATACATAAATGCATCGTCGATGTATATCAATGCGATATATTTTTGTACGGAAAATGTTCCCAAGAACGAATTTAGACAAATAAAAAGGCGAATAGAAAAGATTGACATCCTCTCTATTCGCCTTTGTTATTTATACAAGCATACATAAATGTATCATCGATGTATATCAATGCGATATATTTATGTACGGA
>NW_027473179.1:22500-42404 GCF_030347505.1 Rhynchophorus ferrugineus
CTCGTACGCTACGAGCGCCAGCTATCCTGAGGGAAACTTCGGAGGGAACCAGCTACTAGATGGTTCGATTAGTCTTTCGCCCCTATACCCAGTTCCGACGATCGATTTGCACGTCAGAATCGCTACGGACCTCCATCAGGGTTTCCCCTGACTTCGTCCTGACCAGGCATAGTTCACCATCTTTCGGGTCCCAGCGTGTACGCTCTTGGTGCGCCTCTTCTCGCGATGAGAACGAGACGCCCCGGGAATGCGAAGCGGCCACTTTTAAGGGTAAACCGCCCATCTTCCCTGAGTTCGTGCGAGACGAACTTTCACTTTCATTACGCCTTTAGGTTTAGTGATTCCCAATGACTCGCGCACATGCTAGACTCCTTGGTCCGTGTTTCAAGACGGGTCCTGAAAGTACCCAAAGCTATAGCGTCGCCGATCGGTCTAGGTCTGTTCGAGAACCTCGTCGCCAACAGTCATCAGAGGTCGGAAACGGCACCGGGTCCGATTACCGACGTGCATCTGACGCGCTTGCGACGAGCCGAACGCTAACGAGTAGCGGCCTTAAACCATTCGGTATACCGTCGAGCGAGTCGACCGCGAACACGAGGGTCCGTAAACGAAAACGGCGCGAACCGCAGTCTACGGTCTCCACCTCGAGCCTTAAGCCGACGCCCAACGGATCGCGACGTCCTACAAGGAGAAAAGTGCACGCGTTCGTCGCCGGATCGACGTACGAAAGGCGCGCGCAACGCCGAAACGTCACGTGTCACGCGATCGCACGCCGCCTACTACGAGCCGCGAATGAATTTCTCCCTTCGACCTTTCGGGTTTCTCAGGTTTACCCCTAAACGGTTTCACGTACTCTTGAACTCTCTCTTCAAAGTGCTTTTCAACTTTCCCTCACGGTACTTGTTCGCTATCGGTCTCGTGGTTATATTTAGCCTTAGATGGAGTTTACCACCCGCTTAGGGCTGCACTCTCAAGCAACCCGACTCTAAGGAGAGATCCTCTCGCCGTCAGTCACGGTCGCTACGGGCCTGGCACCCTCTATGGGCTGTTGCCCCGTTCAAGATGGACTTGGACGCGCGACGTAACGTCGAGATAATGGACCCTCCCGAACACCACATTTCCCGGCGCCCGATGTCGGTCGCGGGATTCGGTGCTGGGCTAATCCCTGTTCGCTCGCAGCTACTAAGGGAATCCTAGTTAGCTTCTTTTCCTCCGCTTAGTAATATGCTTAAATTCAGCGGGTAGTCTCACCTGCTCTGAGGTCGCTAGTTTAATATGCGTGGCGCTCGTAATCATCATAATAATGAAGATTAGGAGCCAATACGAAATATAAAAGTTTAGAATGGAAAAGACGCGCCGTCGAAAAACGGTGTTTTCTCCCTCGTATTCGAGAGACAACGCACCTACGATCCGACGTCGATTAAAAACTAATTTTATCGGATACGACGATCGTATTAATGGTGCGCGCTACGTTTATCACAAAAACGTGCGAACGACCGTTTTAAACACGTCTCATCCCTTTCATATTCGTACGACCCGTACGAGAGAGTTAGGTCACACGTACGGGTCCGCTGTCACGTTTTAGAACGTCGCGATCGAATCGCGCTTATACGCTCAGCACGCTCAGACATTTCTCGTCGATCGCGAAGATCAAAGAAAATCCGAGCAGTCTTGAAATGAGATACGACCCTCAGCCAGGAGTGGTCCGGGTATGAGATCCCAGGACCGCAATGTGCGTTCGAAATGTCGATGTTCATGTGTCCTGCAGTTCACAAGTTGACGCGCAATTAGCTGCGTTCTTCATCGACCCACGAGCCAAGTGATCCACCGTTTAGGGTAATCTTTTTTTAAGTTAGGTTTTAAACGCATATCGAAACGTTTCTATTATAAGACGACGACGACGACGACGACGCGCGCTCACGTCATAGACAGCGCTTGCGCCCCTTTCGCAGCCGCCGTCGACTTTAAAACGCTCTTACGGTTTATTTTCGTCTTCTCCACTACACACAACGAGAGGAGCGGAGACAGACTACTCGAAATGGTGACGTTCGTTGTAAATTTTCGTCGTCTCACCTCGTACGACAACAAAAGAGCATACGCTGATCATAGTTTGGCAATATTTTCGTAAACTAAATCTCACCCTTTTGGAATGAAACAAACGAAGGGTGATAAGATTTTCGTAAACTAATCACATTACCGATCATCGTATATGTTCGTCGATATGAGGATCGAAACGTCGATTAGAAATATAATTGGCAAAATCGTTTTATTTTGCGCTCGATTTGTCCATTTATAACGAAATCCGTCGTAGGCCGACGATTATTACTCGTCGTCCTATATAACAACATCTTCATCGTATATATCTCCGCTTTCGGGCGTACATCTTTTAAAACCATATATTATAGGTACCCGAAAACAGCTACGTTGACGACGTCGAAATTCGATCGGAACTTCCGAACTTCGTAGATGGCTCTTTAACGTTCGACAATGATTTTTACAGACTTGTACGTTTACCTATTATATATATATAGGCATAACAACACACTGTAATGATCCTTCCGCAGGTTCACCTACGGAAACCTTGTTACGACTTTTACTTCCTCTAAATGATCAAGTTTGGTCATCTTTTCCTACACATCGACGACGCCGAAACGCCATCGCGTGTCGATCCGAAGACCTCACTAAATCATTCAATCGGTAGTAGCGACGGGCGGTGTGTACAAAGGGCAGGGACGTAATCAACGCGAGCTTATGACTCGCGCTTACTGGGAATTCCTCGTTCATGGGGAACAATTGCAAGCCCCAATCCCTAGCACGAAGGAGGTTCAGCGGGTTACCCGGGCCGCTCGGCCAGGGAAGACACGCTGATTCCTTCAGTGTAGCGCGCGTGCGGCCCAGAACATCTAAGGGCATCACAGACCTGTTATTGCTCAATCTCGTGCGGCTAGAAGCCGCCTGTCCCTCTAAGAAGAATAGTTTGTACGCCGACAGTAAAAACCGCGCACGAACCGCGAAACCCGAAAGCAACGCGGCCGGCGGGCCTTTAGGATGTCAAAAAGCGCCTAGTTAGCAGGCTAGAGTCTCGTTCGTTATCGGAATTAACCAGACAAATCGCTCCACCAACTAAGAACGGCCATGCACCACCACCCACCGAATCAAGAAAGAGCTCTCAATCTGTCAATCCTTCCGGTGTCCGGGCCTGGTGAGGTTTCCCGTGTTGAGTCAAATTAAGCCGCAGGCTCCACTCCTGGTGGTGCCCTTCCGTCAATTCCTTTAAGTTTCAGCTTTGCAACCATACTTCCCCCGGAACCCAAAAGCTTTGGTTTCCCGGAAGCTGCCCGTCGAGTCATATTAGGGAACGTCGACGGATCGCTAGCTGGCATCGTTTAAGGTTAGAACTAGGGCGGTATCTGATCGCCTTCGAACCTCTAACTTTCGTTCTTGATCAATGAAAGCGTTTTTGGCAAATGCTTTCGCTTCTGTTCGTCTTGCGACGATCCAAGAATTTCACCTCTAACGTCGCAATACGAATGCCCCCATCCGTTCCTATTAATCATTACCTCGGGGTTCCGAAAACCAACAAAATAGAACCGAGGTCCTATTCCATTATTCCATGCATACAGTATTCAGGCGAAATTTTAGCCTGCTTTGAGCACTCTAATTTGTTCAAAGTAAACGTGCCGGCCCACCTCGACACTCAGTAAAGAGCACCGCGGCAGGATTGAGTTGGGCCGTCGTAACCACGACGCGCACAACACGCACGCCGAAACGCACGCGCGACGGCGACGCGACACGACTAAGCCCACCGGCAGGACGTCTCGCGAAAAACACGCCAGTTAACACCGCGAACGATGAACCGGCGGCGCGAGACACAAATTCGACTACGAGCTTTTTAACCGCAACAACTTTAATATACGCTATTGGAGCTGGAATTACCGCGGCTGCTGGCACCAGACTGGCCCTCCAATTGATCCTCGTTAAAGGGTTTAGAGTGTACTCATTCCGATTACGGGGCCTCGGATGAGTCCCGTATCGTTATTTTTCGTCACTACCTCCCCGTGCCGGGAGTGGGTAATTTGCGCGCCTGCTGCCTTCCTTGGATGTGGTAGCCGTTTCTCAGGCTCCCTCTCCGGAATCGAACCCTGATTCCCCGTTACCCGTTACGACCATGGTAGGCGCAGAACCTACCATCGACAGTTGATAAGGCAGACATTTGAAAGATGTGTCGCCGGTGCGAGACCGTGCGATCAGCTTAAAGTTATTCAGAGTCACCAAGTTGTACGATGACGAGCGCGAACCCGAAACCGATTGGTTTTGATCTAATAAAAGCACTCCTTCCATCTCTGGTCGGAGCTCTGTTTGCATGTATTAGCTCTAGAATTACCACAGTTATCCAAGTAATTGTGGGTACGATCTAAGGAACCATAACTGATTTAATGAGCCTTTCGCGGTTTCACCTTAATTCGGTATGTACTGAGACATGCATGGCTTAATCTTTGAGACAAGCATATGACTACTGGCAGGATCAACCAGGGAACTGTTCTTATTATTTTATCGACACGAAGCAGATAAAACAAATACAGACACAGTTTATTTTATAAGTTTGACTTATAAAGAAACGTGTGCGTAAGACGACGATATATAATATATATCGACGACTAATAAAAAGGAGGTGCATGATAGCGCGCCTAGACGACGGAAAAACCGGTCCGAGGCGCCACGCTCTTACATTTTAATATTAGTTGTCTAATAAAACAAAACGATATCATCATCTTAGACACATCTTTTGTTTTTTTTATACACAACCGATCGACTAGGCACCCAATTATCTCGATTATCGACGACGATCGTCGACTACGTCGAAAATTGGATGCCGCAAAATATCGTTCGGCGTTTATAAGACCTCGAAAAACATTCTCTCCGAACCCTTCGCTAGATAGAAATATATAAAGCGACAAGGAAACCTCGTACGAGAAACGTTTCGTGATTTTTTATTTTATTCTCGCTCGGAGAGCAGAGAGCTATCGCAAAATGTGTTGCTGTTTTATGAACGTTCCGATGAAAAACCGATACGTCCATAAAAATAATAATTCCAATCGCATATGAATCGTGGATCATCTTCTTCTAACGAAGCCGAATGTTCCCGCCGAATTCGCGATCTCGCAGTGATACCGTCGTCGTCGTCGTACGCTTCCCGATATATCGAAAAAAACCGACCAGGAAGAACAACGAAACGACGATACAAAATCGCGAGAGCGTTACGAATATATAATAACACGACGAAATACGCTTTTTATTTAGATAAATAAAAAAATACGGTTCGGATCTTATATATTAACATATAATATGTAATACCACCTTCGCTGATCAAAAGCCACTCGGTAAAAGTGTCACAGCGCCGGTCGACCCGACCCGTCGTATCCGTCTCTCGTATCGCCCCACGTAGAAGCGCACACGATTTAAGCGCGGGTCTCTCGCCAGCTATCGGAAATGTATGGGTGTTTTAGAACAGATCGTTTATACGGACGTTGCGCAAATTTTTCGTTTTTACGTCTGCCCGTTCTCGTTATTATCGGAATGTTCCGATGAATAAACTTTAGCTTTAGACAACGTGAACTTCTAAAGCAATAATTTTAACCTCTCGTGTTAATACGTCCTCAGGCCGTTTCTAGACTGCCGATCACGTTCTTTAAAAGTCGGAAAATTCCGATCCATAAAATTATGCTAGTAGAATGTAAAGATCCTTCATAGGATGGATACTGTCACATATCGATACGGCGATCGGAGTAAAACTGTTCTCACGTATTTCAGGACATTTTAGGTTGTTACGTCGGCCCGTTCGTTATTATCGGTATATACCTATGAATAAATGTTTTGCTTGTAGAACGTAAGATTCCAAAAGAATGATTCGCCGAAACGATGGTGCACCCTTACGATCGGATATTTGCCGCTTATTGGCCATTTTCTATAATTCATCCGTTAGATATCGTTTATCGACTACGGATAAGGTTTTCCGATATCAGAATGTTCCTAAGGATGATTCGAAAGTGATTTGAACGAAGAATTTGATAGAATGAATCCTTTATTTATCCATTGAGTACAGGGTACGGAGTGTCTGCGGGGTCAGCTAATATATTATATTTCTCTCTCGACGTAATGGTAACTCGAAGTCCGAACCGCGCTCATGAAGCTCGGTTTCAATCCAATCCATGTTGGTCGGTTCCTCGAGAGGAACGCCGTATCTTCGCGGTCGACCGCCTAATGAATCAGGTGGTAAAAGTCCAAGCCCAGCGCGGCAACGGCAGGCGCGTTCAACGTTTTAACTGCCAATTCTACGGTCATTCATCGGCCAACTGTAAAGCCACTCCGGCCTACGTCAAGTCCCAAAGACAGAAATTCCCCGCCGAAATGCACCAACTGTTGAGAACCATACACCGCAAATTACTCGGGATGCAAGTGCCGACCTACTCCAAAAACAACCAAACCCAAAAGACCAATTCCTCCCCCCACTCATGTACGGGGAACTCAAGATAACAGTCGTCTGGCTGGTCTGGATTCCACTAGAACACGAACCCGATCTCCATTGGCGAAATACTCTTCGGAACATATTCAGATGACCAAGGAGATTTTCAGGCCATTTTCAACGCCATCAACCACACAGCTATTGGAAGAATTACTATCGGCCGGGATAATAGATGAGTTGGAACTTGGGCTTATTGCTCCAAGCGAACCAACTCACTACTCCTCCAATCGACCGACAATAATTGACTTTTTTATCTATCAAAATTCGAATCAAGCCTCTGACCTGCAAGTACTCCAAGATATCGATTCTGACCACAGGCCTATCCTCCTCACCCACCATCAGCGATTTTCCACTGAGTTCCACTGTCCCCAAGCAAGGTCAACCTAGTAAACGAAAAAAAAAGTATCTTCTCTTTGACGATCCTCATTATATTAGGACGATAGTTCCATTCTAAATTCTTGATTAATTACAGTTCCTATTTGTTCATTTCGAGACGTTCCCGTGATTAATACTTATCGTGTAGAAATTAGCCACAATCCACAATTAGCCACAGTTAGGAAAAATAAATTAATTATCATATAGTCATAAACGTAATAAAAATGAATACACATATTTTCGAAGTCACTCCAGAAATACTTTACCTTATTTTTAAATAACAATCTCGGGCCGTACCATTTTTACAAAACTTATTCTATATACTTACTATATAACAGATTATAATGATATAATATAATTCAATACAATAACTACAATATATATATATATATCTGAAAATTCTGTTTTTATAAAATGTCAGCTACTGTT
The DNA here is from genome assembly GCF_030347505.1 of Rhynchophorus ferrugineus. Classification (NCBI taxonomy): domain Eukaryota; kingdom Metazoa; phylum Arthropoda; class Insecta; order Coleoptera; family Curculionidae; genus Rhynchophorus; species Rhynchophorus ferrugineus. The sequence continues at coordinate 29,828 of NW_027473179.1, forward strand.
TAACATTTCATTTTTTAAAATGTATATCCAATTGTGGTTCTGAAAAGAACCGATTTTGCAGGTAAGTAGTATATTGAAACACACATAGGTATGTGAATTAATTTACTTAGAACTGGTATATTTGGTGACTGCTTTGGTACCTTCGCTAACGGCGTGCTTAGCCAACTCACCGGGTAACAATAACCTAACGGCGGTTTGGATTTCTCTGCTCGTGATCGTTGATCTCTTATTGTAATGGGCGAGACGCGACGCTTCGGCGGCTATCCTTTCGAATATATCGTTCACGAAAGAATTCATGATCGACATGGCCTTGCTGGAGATACCCGTATCGGGATGAACCTGCTTTAAAACTTTGTATATGTAAATCGCATAGCTTTCCTTCCTCCTGCGCTTCTTTTTCTTGTCGCTCTTAGAGATATTTTTCTGGGCTTTTCCGGCTTTCTTGGCCGCCTTACCGCTTGTCTTCGGTGGCATTTCGAAATAAAAATCCCGACGTCTCACGTACCTCAAAGAGTACTTAACTAAAAAAATGCCTTTAATTCTAGAACTTATAACATTCGAAGGAACACTTCTAAGCCCCGCCCATAGCCCGAGTTAGAGTCTGATTGGTCGCGTATGATATAACGAGTTTGGCTCGCGGACAAAATTCCAGGCCGATCTGTAAGAAATTTCCAGTACCGTTTTTGATTTAAAGGTGAGCAGTATCTAACAACGATCGAGATTAACATGTCCGGACGTGGTAAAGGCGGAAAAGTGAAGGGAAAGGCGAAGTCTCGTTCCAATCGTGCGGGATTACAATTTCCTGTCGGTCGTATTCACCGACTTCTAAGGAAAGGAAATTATGCCGAACGCGTAGGGGCCGGTGCTCCCGTTTACTTAGCTGCCGTAATGGAATATCTGGCGGCCGAAGTTCTCGAGTTGGCGGGTAACGCCGCTAGAGACAACAAGAAAACAAGGATTATCCCTAGGCATTTACAATTGGCCATCAGAAACGACGAGGAATTGAATAAACTGTTATCTGGCGTTACTATTGCCCAGGGCGGCGTCTTGCCTAACATTCAAGCAGTATTATTGCCTAAAAAGACAGACAGCAAAACCAAATAGATAACGCAAACCGTTTAAAGTTTTGCATACGCCCTTTAATATCGGTCCTTTTCAGGGCCAACAAAATCGTATAAAAAAGAAGTTAGAATACGCGTTCTTATTAAAGAATAAATATTAACTAGAAAATTTATAAATAATCTGATCTGTACTGAATATTCCTTTATTACTGTTTTAGAGTATCGATCGATCGGTTCCCTAATTAGTTACGGCTCTATCTAGAAAATAATCATTTAAGTAATAATAAGATAATAAATAAATTATATAAATATTCTTTCTTTTATAAAGTTATATTGTGGTTCTGAAAAGAACCGTTTTTTTTCTATTAAAAAAATACGGTCTTGGACGAACGTATTTTTTAGGGAAGTCGTAGCACGTCCAGGAGTGTCGGGATATTTGTAATTTTCAACTCCGTGTCTTCTTGATCTGACGATGAAATGTGTCGCCTGTTTAATATATCGTCATACGTAGTAGAAATAGTTTTATTTCTTTTTCTTTGGTGATACTGGTTTTTTAGTTTTCGCACCTTCACCAGCGGCAACACGAACAGTTGAGGTCGTCGTCTTAGCACTTTTCGGTTTAGGCGCCTTGGGCTTTTTCGTAGGTCCGGCTTTATTAGATTTTTTCGCTTTGGAAGGCGATTTCGGGGATCTTGCGGCCGTGTTGCTTTTTGCTGCTTTCGAAGATGAACTATTAGCGGCGGCATTGGAAGCGGACGTAGTCGTGGCGGCGGTAGATTTCTTTCCTGTTTTCTTTTCGACGGCTTTTTTGGCAGAAGCTTTTTTCTCGGCCAAAGTTGCAGATTCACCTTTCTTACTTTTAGCTGTGGTTTTCTTAGTTGAGGCGGAGGCGGCGGTCGTCTTTTTTTCCGTTTTCTCTGAGGTTTTTTTGGCAGACGCTTTTTTACCACCGGCTGTCGTAGCTGTCGCGGCACCTCCTACTGGTTTTCGTTTATTTTTCTGTCCGGTTTTGGCAGTGGCCGTTTTTCTTTTCTTCGTACCTGCGGCTGTCGTACCTCCTGCTTTACGTGCCGAAGCCGCTAATTTAAATGATCCGGAAGCTCCTTTGCCCTTCGTTTGTACCAAAACACCCGAAGCGATCCACGTCTTTATATATTTCTTTATAAAGGGCGATAATTTGTCAGCATCCACTTTGTAATTGGCCGCTATGTATTTTTTAATAGCTCTGAAGGAAGTTCCGCCTTTCTCTTTCAATCCTTTAATTGCACTCGTTACCATATCAGCGATCGGAGGATGACTAACTTTCGATTTAGAACTCTTCGCCTTGCTCGAAGTGGATTTTTCTTTCTTCCCTCCTGCAGACGAACCTGCGCTACCGGCTGTAGCTGATGCGGCTCCCGTAGCCGACACCGAAGATGAATTCGACCCGGCCGGTGTGCCTGTTGACGATGCGTTAACAACGGCGGCGGAATTTCCTCCACTCCCTTGATTCGACGAAGGAGAAACCGCTTGTCCGCTAATATCGACGTCCGACATTCTGATATAATTTCTTAATTTTCTTATAAGAACGTTCTAATCACGATTCGTTTGACAAAGTTACGTACGTGCGTATGCTTCTCGTTCGCGTATTTTAACTGTCTGGCGGTCGCTCTCATTTAATGCGTACCCTATATGATATGAGCCGAACGGAGGACTGAACGGTCGAGCGCGAACGACGTTCCATATTCCGGCTTCGTCGAAACGTTCATCGAGCTTGGAACCGTTTACTTATTTCTCATATTAAATACATAAATCCTTTAGAATATCATACGATTTATGTTCGAGGCGTTAAAAGATAAAACGTAGTAGAAGTAGCAAACTTTACCAATAAATTTTACGTTGACTATCGTCTTAGAAGGAAGCACAAAATCAAGCGTTGCTCTCGATTCCGTCGAAACTACCAATTTACATTCGAGTTATAGACTTTCGGTTATAACTATGAAAATATATCTTTTCAAATCTACGTCCCCCGATATATCGTCTTTTGATATAAATGCAATTCCGTACAGATCTAATGCTATTATTGGAGAAACGAGACATATTATTCCTAATTGATGCGGTACAGATTGTTCGTTGTCCAAAACGAATCTATATCGAAACGTACCGTTGTCGAATTAACTGTAAGAAAACAATGACATGAAAATTAACCGATCCTATACTAATATACTTCTTATTTAACGGTTTCTTAACACCATCCGAACTCTGGGTTACAATCGAACGTATCGGGTGAGCAACGATATCGAGACGTCTATAAGAATATCGTGTCAAACCCTTCTGTATCGATACAATGCTCATATATATTATAGTATATTTTGCTTCTTTAGTTGAAATCTGTTTTCATAAATAGTTATCTAAAGTCAATAAATACATGGAACGCGATCTCCATACATACGTGCGTAGAACTACCGTACCTTCTTTGAAATCTTAAGGATTCTCCAAGCTCATCGACGCGAAGTTTATCTCGGAGTATTTTCTCTCTAAAGGAAAACTATATTAAAGCTTCAACGAAGATTCGGTATTCGATTGTTCACCATCATTTACATTCTTGTCATTAACCTAACATTTATTATGAAATCTTATTTTAAACTTTATCTATCTTTTTATATTACGATCGTCTATTATAATGCAGTATATTTGTTACTTTACAAGTAAATCTTAGATGAAAGGAGCAGATATTTAATAAAATTTAACGTCATCTTAGTCCATTTTCGAATAATAAATTTCTTTTTTTATGCTAGTAAATTTGTGGCTCTGAAAAGAACCGTTGTTTTCTTTAGTTGAATAGATACGTTGTTCTGTTTTAATTGGTCAGCATATATAATACTTTATTTAACCGCCAAATCCGTATAGGGTTCGTCCTTGGCGTTTGAGGGCGTATACTACATCCATGGCAGTAACGGTTTTCCTTTTGGCGTGTTCGGTATAAGTGACGGCGTCTCTGATAACGTTTTCCAAAAATACTTTTAATACACCTCTGGTTTCTTCATAAATTAGACCGGATATACGTTTAACTCCACCCCGCCTAGCCAATCTTCTGATGGCGGGTTTCGTAATACCTTGGATATTATCACGAAGCACTTTACGATGCCGCTTAGCGCCTCCTTTTCCCAAACCTTTACCACCTTTACCTCTGCCCGTCATGATTTATTCAATTTAGTATTAAAAGAAAGCAAATTTATAATCGAATTGTGCAGCGTACACCTCGAATACTACGGGTAACTATTTCAATTTCAAATCCTACCATGGGTTTTGTTGAGTTCGAATCGGGTCCCGCCCACAGATGCTAGCCGGACCAATCAGAATATCTTCACACATTATTAAAAAGGGAGATTTCTTTGACACCTTCGATCAGTTTCCAAAAGTTCGTTGGTGCTTGCGCTTGTAATTCTTCCTACACGTTTGAAGTCAGACCCGTTTAGACGATGGCTCGTACCAAGCAAACTGCTCGAAAATCAACCGGAGGTAAGGCTCCCAGAAAACAATTGGCTACTAAAGCAGCCAGGAAAAGCGCTCCCGCTACCGGTGGTGTTAAAAAACCGCATCGTTACAGACCCGGTACGGTCGCTCTAAGAGAAATCCGACGCTATCAGAAGAGTACCGAATTATTGATTAGGAAATTGCCTTTCCAACGATTGGTTCGCGAAATCGCTCAGGATTTCAAGACCGATTTACGTTTCCAAAGTTCGGCAGTGATGGCTTTGCAAGAAGCTAGCGAGGCCTATTTGGTTGGTCTCTTTGAAGACACCAATTTGTGTGCGATCCATGCTAAACGAGTAACTATCATGCCTAAGGACATTCAATTAGCCAGACGCATTAGAGGCGAACGTGCATAAATGCTACGGCTGTCCTATATTAAGGTCGTTTTTTGTATTTATATGAAAAAAAAAGGTTCTTCTCAGAACCACCAACTTCTATTAGAAAAAAGAGACATTGATATTTTTTCCGTTTATATGACGCTTTAGTTATAATATTTGTGAATTGAATTTAGAATATTATGCTCACAAATATATTGTGAATATTGAGGAATCCTTAGTAATAAGGTGTGAACACCTGCTGGATTGACTTGAAGTTTATATCACGATAAGAAAGGGGTATCACATATACTGTTATTATGTTACCGTAAAGGAATGAATATATAAAATAAAATATTTTTTTCTGGATATTTTAACATTTTTATGAACGATTACTATATTTTAATTTATTTGACTTCGTATATATCCTATCTTCTTAACAATAGTTTATTTCTTTTTTTCTTCTTTAAACATTTTGGGGCTCTGAAAAGAGCCGTTTTCCACCCTTCATATTATTATGATCACCTTCAAAATAATATATTTCGTTTACTTAGAACTGGTATATTTAGTGACAGCTTTGGTACCTTCGCTAACGGCATGCTTAGCCAATTCACCGGGTAACAATAACCTAACGGCGGTTTGGATTTCTCTGCTCGTGATGGTCGATCTTTTATTGTAATGGGCGAGGCGCGACGCTTCGGCGGCTATCCTTTCGAATATATCGTTCACGAAAGAATTCATAATCGACATGGCCTTGCTGGAAATACCCGTATCGGGATGAACCTGCTTTAAAACTTTGTATATGTAAATCGCGTAGCTTTCCTTCCTCCTACGCTTTTTTTTCTTATCGCTCTTAGAAATGTTTTTCTGGGCTTTTCCAGCCTTTTTTGCCGCTTTACCGCTTGTCTTCGGTGGCATTTTAAACGAATGAGATTCGCGACCTACCCATACAGCAAAAGATAAAAGACTAAACCGAAATATACCTATAGTCGTTTAATTATTTGATAAATGACGCTACACTTCTAAGCTCCGCCCATTCTTGGCGTTATGTCGTAGAAAGCTCTGATTGGTCGAGTAGGAAACGTACTAGTGTTTTGAGAAGTTGCCGAATAAAAGCTATTCGCTGGACAGTTCACTGCCAGTTGTTCATTCGTTGTCGAAAGGACGTGAGCGTTGTCGCCATTAGTTTTTCGGTTATTTTTAGTTTAAAAAAGTTAGCAATACAATGTCTGGACGTGGTAAGGGTGGAAAAGTGAAGGGAAAGGCGAAATCTCGTTCCAACCGAGCGGGATTACAATTTCCTGTTGGCCGTATTCACCGGCTTTTAAGGAAAGGAAATTATGCCGAACGCGTAGGGGCCGGTGCTCCCGTCTACTTAGCTGCCGTAATGGAATATTTGGCGGCCGAAGTTCTCGAGTTGGCAGGTAACGCCGCTAGAGACAACAAGAAAACAAGGATTATCCCTAGGCATTTACAATTGGCCATCAGAAATGACGAAGAACTGAACAAACTCCTCTCCGGTGTTACTATAGCCCAGGGCGGCGTTCTACCAAACATCCAGGCCGTATTGTTACCGAAAAAAACAGATAGTAAAACCAAATAAGTTACATGAGCCTTAGGGTTTTTGTGTCGTACAAAAACCTTTTAACTATCGGTCCTTTTCAGGACCACCAAAATAATAAAACAAAAAAAGAACTTAAAATTAAAACTCATATTATGACTTGCACTTACTAATTATTTAAAATATTCTAATAAACAGTTTAAGTACTTTAAAGATTGTTTTTTGGGTGTGTAAGATAAATTAAGAGACATTCCAATACCAATAATTATCGTTTTATTAAACAACAATTAAGTCGAAATAATATGAAGGATTTATTTCTAGCGGTTCTCCTTTAGTAAAATCGAACCGTATTATAACATCGCGCCTTGTATATAATCTATGTAATTAACGATGAATTTAAGGGGCGGTCTATTTATTAAGTATAGAGTTTTGGAATCCAAACCCTCAAATAATTAGGGCCAGTTATACTTAAATTATTATTTTAAATAAAATTATGATGATTGTAATGATTGAAAGATTATCCTTAAATCCTAATAGAGCTTCCGTTTTTTAAATATCGATAAATTTGTGGTTCTGAAAAGAACCGTTGTTTAATTTTTCTAAAATTAATTTTGAGGGTCACATTTCACGTTAGTTCGCGAATAAAATGTGACTTAACCTCCAAACCCGTATAATGTACGTCCTTGACGTTTCAAGGCGTATACTACATCCATTGCGGTAACGGTTTTTCTTTTGGCGTGTTCGGTATATGTAACGGCATCTCTGATGACGTTTTCCAAAAACACTTTTAAAACACCTCTGGTCTCTTCGTAAATCAGACCAGATATACGTTTTACGCCGCCTCGTCTAGCCAATCTTCTAATGGCGGGCTTCGTAATACCTTGGATATTATCACGAAGCACTTTACGATGCCGCTTGGCTCCTCCTTTTCCCAAACCTTTACCACCTTTACCTCTGCCGGTCATCTTTTATCGAACCTAATACAAAAAAAATAAATGATCTCGAATAAGTAGCGCGCTCACAACACGAGTGCTACGGACAACTGTTGTCGATTACATTCAATCAGCCCGGTTTTGTAGACTTAGGATTGAGTTCCGCCCACTGGCACAAAACGGACCAATCAGATTAGATAACATGTTATAAAAAGGACTCTCTGATTTTATGACCGAATCAGTCCGAAAGGGGTCGCCGTCGTTTGCGTTTGTTAATTTTTCTCATTACCTCTATTTTAAAAATATGGCTCGTACCAAGCAAACTGCGCGAAAATCAACAGGAGGTAAAGCTCCTAGGAAACAATTGGCTACCAAAGCGGCCAGGAAAAGCGCTCCAGCTACCGGTGGCGTTAAGAAACCACATCGCTACCGACCTGGGACGGTCGCTTTGCGGGAGATTCGTCGTTATCAAAAGAGCACCGAATTATTGATTAGGAAATTACCTTTTCAACGATTGGTTCGCGAAATCGCTCAAGATTTCAAGACCGATTTACGTTTTCAAAGTTCGGCGGTAATGGCTTTACAAGAGGCCAGCGAAGCTTATTTAGTTGGCCTTTTTGAGGATACTAATTTATGTGCGATACATGCAAAGCGAGTAACCATCATGCCCAAGGATATTCAGCTAGCCAGACGTATCAGAGGCGAACGTGCCTAAACTTTATTTTCTATCATTTATAATACTCTACTTATAGTCGTATTTTGCAACAAAAAAAAACGGTTCTTTTCAGAACCACCTAAATTTAATCAAAGAAAAAGAAGATAATTCAATTAATATTCTTTTATCGATATTTATATAAACCACTAAAAGAGTTATGGATTTTTATCTCAGAGTTATATTCGACTACATGTTAGTAATTAATAACAGTCGGTGTACTTATACGCATTGTTTTTAAAAACTAAAGAAAAAATAATGTAATCACTAATAACCAAAGAATAATAATATACTGTTGATAACAAAATTTGTATTTCAATATTGGATACTACAGCTGTATAATATATAAAATTAATTTTTTTAAGATTATTTCTTTTTTTATTTATCTAAATTGTGGCTCTGAAAAGAACCGTTTTCTCCTTTATGATATTCAAGGCTTATGGTTTACTTAGAACTGGTATATTTAGTGACGGCTTTGGTACCTTCACTAACGGCGTGCTTAGCCAATTCACCGGGCAGCAATAATCGCACGGCAGTTTGGATTTCTCTGCTTGTGATAGTAGATCTTTTATTGTAATGAGCGAGACGGGACGCTTCGGCGGCTATCCTTTCGAATATATCGTTCACGAAAGAATTCATGATCGACATGGCCTTGCTGGAGATACCCGTATCGGGATGAACTTGCTTTAAAACTTTGTAAATGTAGATCGCGTAGCTTTCCTTCCTCTTGCGTTTCTTTTTCTTGTCACTTTTGGAGATATTTTTCTGAGCCTTACCGGCCTTTTTGGCCGCCTTACCGCTTGTTTTCGGAGGCATTTCGAAATAAATATTACGATATTAAAGGAACCACGAAAAGTACTAGACTAAAACAAATTTCAGGAATCCTTAGAATTTATAGGCTCCTTAAATACACTCCTAAGCCCCGCCTATTATCTGAGTTAGCCTTTCATTGGTCGCGTACGAGATCATGCGTTCGGCTTACGAACAAAATTCGTTGCTAGTATGTTGACAGTTTTAGTACAGATTTCAACTCTAAGGCGAGCGAGTTCTAGAAGCAATCGATAGTAAAATGTCCGGACGTGGTAAAGGCGGAAAAGTGAAGGGAAAGGCGAAGTCTCGTTCTAACCGAGCGGGATTACAATTCCCTGTCGGTCGTATTCACAGACTTTTAAGGAAAGGGAATTATGCCGAACGCGTAGGGGCCGGTGCTCCCGTCTACTTAGCTGCCGTAATGGAATATCTGGCAGCCGAGGTTCTCGAATTGGCGGGTAACGCCGCTAGAGATAACAAGAAAACCAGGATTATCCCTAGGCATTTGCAATTGGCCATCAGAAACGACGAAGAATTGAACAAACTCCTATCCGGAGTTACTATAGCCCAGGGCGGCGTTCTGCCAAATATCCAAGCTGTATTGTTACCTAAAAAGACAGATAGCAAAACTAAATAAAACGAATGTAACCTATTTTATCATCAAATATCGGTCCTTTTCAGGACCACCAAGACAGCTGAAAAAGAGAATTTTATTATTTTAGCTTAAGTAGTAAAATAACAGGCATAAGTTTTAATTTTGAGAGGTTTTGTGATATACGACAGAGTTACGACGATATTTTATAGATCGCAATACTTTTGACAATACCTTTCTCTGAATCTTCGTGCATGCAGTCTCTTCTTAATGAGAGTATTGAACAATATCCATTTTATTGTATCGATATCGTATCTTTCTAATTTCTCATTCATTTCATTAATTATTTCCTAATTGTTATGATCGGATTTGCAAAGATTAGGATTTCTGTATATCGAACCGGTACATGTCAGCTGTATTTATGAGGTTATGTTATTTGTTCTTAGAATTTGATGTGATCAATTGAAAATGAGATGAAAGTTGCTTTAATTTATCGTTTCGGACCGACTATTAGTGCCGTGTCATCGTTTGGAGATTACTATGGAACATAATTGTGCGACGAGTTATGATAGACTGTCATTTATTGTTGCGACTGGATTTGGTGGTCTCCAGCTATATATGCGTTTATTATTTATAATTGTCGATCCGATTCACTACCTACTAATTCTATATTGTGAATTTTTAGTTTAATGATCATGTCCTTACTGTTGGACCAACACCCCACTTGGATGCATTGGTACGATGACTGTCTCCGTAGGAAGGCCATGCATGACAGTCAACCCATGTATTTCTTTTCATTAGGGTAGTTTATACAGTAAGTGTCTATTTATTGACTATAGGGTACCAATTAGTTACTTCGTATGGTTACCTTTAAGGTAATTGAATGATATTGTTGCTTTTAGTGAGCAACTAAATGACATTGAGAGATTTGACCGGATGTTAGTTTGAAGATGTTTATATATTCCATGCAACAATCTTTCGCTTATTCCGAGTTGCTGCGGTTATACACAGTTACTGACTTGCCCCTTGACATCCTCTCGGATGTGCACTTCCTTTGAGGATTATCCGTGATGACCTGTATTGCCTTATATAATTAGCATTTTTGAGTAAGTTTGAAATCTAGGTGAGAGTGCCGTTTATGTATGTATATGTTTGTTAATCTAGTGATTTATCATAGGTTACTTATTGTTGTTATTGCAATTTAGGTTAGATTGTTTCGAAGAGCCTTCCTTGATGTGAATATATCTCTTCCTTTGTTTCGACTGTGGGTGAATTCTGATGCTTAGCTAAGGATATTTTATATCATATTCTATTTATATCATTAATTTAGAATAGAATAGAATATAATATAATACAATTTTCAAAGATTTTTAATGATATTCTTGACAATTTTACGCTTCTCTATATTTGAAAATCCTATTCTTTGATTGTCTTGGTTCTCGCTAGATGGCGCGCGCCGCCTGATTTCTTTCTCTACTTTATGTCGTTGGATATTGTTTTCGTCTCTCATTCATTAGAATTGACGTACACGCATTGGAGGTTATGTCTTCGTTCTGTTTAAACGTTTTGTTTATTTTATTTTGTTATTGTTGTGTTTTTAGGTTTTCTTATGGATTAGACCGATCTTATGTGATTTGTCGACCTGTGACTTGTTTGTTTTACCCCCTCGCACCACTTGGAGGTTATGTCGGACACCATCTGTGTCACTAGATTGTACTTTTGTATGAATATTTCGTATTATTTCAGGGTGAATTTGACGCCGTAGATATGTTTTGATATTGTTTAACCACTTTTATTTCATTTTATTTTGTTGCTAGTCACCTTCCAATTAAGATACCAGCGGTGTATTTACATTTTTTGTATTTTTTAGGTTATCCGTGTCCAGTTCCCCTGACAGAACTGGTAGAGCCGACCGTGATCAATCTGGAAATCACATGTCCGAAGCTATCCGCATCAACCTGCGGTTCCTCTGCACTTGATGACCGAACGCCAACAGGCCAGGATTCTACCTTTGCTTAAGTACTTTCGGATATGTTGAATACTACATTTGTTTATATTAGACTTATCTGCTCGAAGTTTATTAGTTAGATGACTTATATGTTTGATTTGCAAGGTATGAGGTCTATTGAGATAGCGACCCCGTAGGACGGTGCAGTAACTTCGTGATTGTGTTTCATATTGTTCAATCATTCCTAATGCCAATCATCCTCCCATCGGAATATCAATAGTCTAGTTATGATTTTTAATGTTTTAGGTTAGGGAGTCTTGGCAGAGTTGACGGAACTGGCCGTGTCCGAGTGGTGGAATGGACAAAGCACCCTGGGACCATTGCTACTATGAGTTTGCCAATTTTCCACACTACAAGATGAGCATTATTTGTCTTTCTCTATGATTAGGACTATCGCTGAAACAGTAGTCCTAGCAAGTCCTACTCCCCAAGCGGAGAGAAGTTAGGGGGGCAGTAGGAATCTCGTTAATCCATGCACGCGCCTTCCTGATATGTTCGGGCATAGGCTGCGGTTGTCAAGGCGGTGGTAGTTAGTCCCGCCGTTTACCCGCGCTCGGCATCTCGATCCTTCTCTGAACGGATGCGAACGCGATCTGCTGAGCTGGTCTTTCCTGCGTAAGTATATGGACATTTTGAAATGTAGACTATCTGTCTATGGCTCTGGTGCTTGTTAAAACTCCGAGCTGGTCTTTCCTGCGTAAGTATCGGGGACGGTTCACGTACGGGTCTCCGAGCGCCTGTTCGGTTCCGTCGCGGCAGTATTGCGTAAAATTTTAGATAAGGACAGTGGGAATCTCGTTAATCCATGCACGCGCCTTCCTGATATGTTCGGGCATAGGCTGCGGTTGTCAAGGTGGTGGTAGTTAGTCCCGCCGTTTACCCGCGCTCGGCATCTCGATCCTTCTCTGAACGGATCCGAACGCGATCTGCTGAGCTGGTCTTTCCTGCGTAAGTATATGGACATTTTGAAATGTAGACTATCTGTCTATGGCTCTGGTGCTTGTTAAAGCTCCGAGCTGGTCTTTCCTGCGTAAGTATCGGGGACGGTTCACGTACGGGTCTCCGAGCGCC